>NW_021853667.1:1021670-1027353 GCF_003651465.1 Formica exsecta
AAAATAAAATAAAAAAGAGATAATTTGTTTATTACTAATTTCAAAATAGAATTATTTTTTATGAAAAATAACATATGAAATAATAGAAAAAAAACTTAACTTTGAATTTAATCCAGTGTAATTAATAAATATTAATTATTTATTAGAAATCATGAATTATAAATAATTATATTTTAGCTTTATAAAAGACGAATAATACAAATGATAGTTATTGCTTTTCGAAATATATTGTAACATGTAGAACAGTGTTAGCAGTAGTGTTTATGACAGAAAAGATCAAACAGCTTGTGATATATGTCGCGATCCTTATCAATGATTTATAATCATAATAGCATGAATGCAAAATAGAAAAATGTCGATACACACAGAAAAATACATACTATATACAAGTAAATATTACTTGTTTCAAGTATTTCATAAGTTTATATATCCGCAAATCTATCATAAGTTTATCATAAGCATCAAATTTATTCAAAATATATTCTGAATCCTAATAAATTTAATACTTCAATCAAGAATATTAAATTATATAATTGAAAGAAATACATTAAATTTTTCTGATCTAATAAATTTTCTTACATTAAATTAACCATATCTGACTTTTCTTCGATAAAATTTTATAATATTCTTCAAAAGAAAATATTTACTTTTTTTGAGTACATGATAATGAGTATTTCTAAAATTTGTGACAAGTTTATTTTAAGACTATTATTAAGAAAATATTCTTTGTTAAAGATAACTGTTACTTAAAAGAAGTAAAGTAAACTGAGTAATCATTTTACTTAGCAATAGAATAATATTTTTCTGTGTGTACTCTCGAAATTATCAAACTTTCATCGGTGTGGAAAGATCCTATGTTTTATTCGGTTGCAGAAAGGGGCACATCATCGAACTCGTGGCTTTAAAACCAAATGAAAACGAGATTAATTTGGAACCGTTCAACTATGCCAATGATTTTGCCAACGCAAATTTAGATAACGCAATCGTGCGCTTGATAAAATCGCCAAAATCCGCCAGTTCGCGTTCAGAGAAACGTTATCAAGAACATCGACCAGAGTCGTTTAAAACAAACACTTCAAGTGGTAAAATAAATAATATATTCTAAATAAATTGATTTTAGCGTCAATATATATTGAAGTCAATCCAATTTGATAGAATGCTGCAATATGAGAAAATCTATTGTGAGATATGTATATTCTCGAGAAAATTAATTAATTAATAATTAATAATTAATAATTAATTAATATTTATTTTAATAATGTTTAATATAATCTATATAAAACAAAATGTTTATAATTCTAAAATTTATCTTTTTATAATCAATAATTTTTATCTTTTGATTAATATGCGTCATTATTAGTTGCTTTATCTTATTAATAGAATATTTTTCAAGTATTTGTAACATTCATTTTAACTAAATTTTGAAATAACACGCCAATTGCTAAACCAATAACTATTTTTCCTCATTAGAAAAAGCCGTCTTGAAAAATTATCAACATTTTAAAAATTCTTTTTAGTGTTCAAAAATTCTTTTTCGATAAAAAATATTTTATCGTTATGTTTCAAAGAAATTCTAATGCGGTCTATTTGACGAATTTTTCAGCCACAAACTTCGATAAAAAGATATCTCACTCGTCGAAGTCGTTGACCGGAGTCGGTGATGTGACGAACACAGACGAGAAGAAAAACTTACCGGAGATCAGGACGACTTCTGTTGGGCAAGAAAGCGGCCAGGAAGAGCGCGGGAAAGCATCAAACAAAATAAGAGAACGCGCAATGATAAATATCACTGGACCGCCTGCGGCGGATGAGAAGGACATAATCAAATCAAGTTTATCAGAAGAATATGAAATAGAAAAAGAAAACGTTTTAGAAAAGAGCTCGGATCAACACATTTCTCAGGATGCCGAAGATGTGTTGAGAAAATTGCATAAAGATGCGCATGATGCGCTGATCAAGCGTCATGCGAGCTCAAAAAAAGTGAAAGAAGCGTCGGAAAAATCTCCCGAGAGTAAAACAAAATCTGAAATCAAAGATGTGATAAAAACGAGAAAAGAAATGCCGAGAGAAGAAAACCAAAGTCGCCGCTCTTCAGAGGAAAATAAAATAGTAAGTATTAGTACTGTATATTTTTTTCTGGATAATTATTAGATTATTGTTAAATCTATTTAAATTAAACTTTCCCGGAATTATTTTTTATTATCTTAATTTTTGTACAAAATCATGCATTTTACAGTTGTAAAAATATCTAACTTCATCTATAAAGAATAATACATAAGAAAATATTTCCATATTTTTAACAATATGTTGAAGATCTCTTTTTTTTTCAAGATAATTAAATTAATGCATTTTTTCGATGCGAAAAAATCATTACACGATAATTATATAATATATTTTGGCAAGAAAAATCGCTTTTTTTATCTCTAACATTATTTTCTTTTATGTTTTCAGTATGATCGTAATAGTCGCAAACCTAGCAGCCAGAAAAAGAAGAAAAAAAGCGTTAAAGTTACGAATTCAAAGTCGGCGCAAGCTCGCTATACTGGAAGTCGTAAGGAAGACAAGGCTTCAAGGTTTGATGAGAAACAAATGCTCGGACTTGAGAAACAAATTGTCGAACTGCGATTGCAGCAAGAACGGAAAGATCTCCAAAAATATCTACAGGAACTGAAGGATTCAAAACTGGAATCCGGTTCTACTCAAAGCTATTTCAGTCCCCTGGAATTTCCGAAGATTGCAGAATTTACGCAACCTGGTAAAATAAAAATTTATATGAATTAATTTCCTAAAAAAAATTATATTTTGTTGAATATCTATACATTAAAATTAGGCTTTTATATTTTATTTCATATATTCTATTGATAAGTAGATCGAATTCTTTTCTTTTTGTCTTGTCTTTTATTTTTAATTAAAAGTGTTCTGCATATTCTCTCGTACATTTCGCTTTTTCGTTTTTTCGCGCGGTTTATACATATTTTATTGAATGCGAAGAGTACAGTTAGCCATGCTGCGACGCATGCAGGGACAATTGCATTGAATAGAAGGAATCCGCATTGTATCGGAACAATGAGAACGTAAACTAATAGCGGATCTAGCAATGTAGAGCACATAAAGATGAACATATTAAATATATTTCGCATTCAGATACATTCGTTACAAATGCACGCACAAGTATATTTTAATATATATTCTCTATACATGAATATATTTTTGGTTTATTTATGCATGTTTTGTGAAAATGAAATATTTTCTTTCTAGACGCAATCAACTTGGAATCAAAACCGGACGATCAGCATATCATGCTTCGGGAGAGAGTTTCGGCGATCAAACAGAGTTTGAAGGATCAATATATCTTGTATCGTGACTACTGTACTATGGCGCAAGCGATCAATGCCCACTACGTTCCCACGACGTTGCAGGATGCTAAAAAGGTTAATGCCTTTCGATATTATACATTGTATATCAAATTAGAATTTTAGTAAGCAATTCTATTAACTGCATAACACAATAAGATATCTTACGAGAAGTACAATGGCAAATTTTCAATGTTTTCATTAATCGTGTAAGAAACTAAAAAATAGAGTTATTATATATTAAATTATTTTATATATTAGGAGATATTAAGTTATTATATATGTATTAAGGACTGCTCGTACATTTTTTTTACGAGCTGGAATCAAAATTTTGCTATTATATTTCTTTCTATAAGCATAGCGACAACTTCTTTTTATATACAGAATTATGGTAATGGATGACGAAATAAGAAATGCATTATTGAATTTTATTTAAAACAATATTATGTCATACAGACAACAACACCGTAGGATTTTATTAAAAAAGTCTCCGTTATCTTGAATAAACCTTGAATGGTTCTTATATTGTCTTACGCCTACATCGTGAATATCGATGTTAAATTATAATGTAACCTATATATTAGCGTGATAGAAGTATTATGCAGTCTTTGACGTAACAATATTTAAAATAGCGAATGTAATGACGTGTACGAGAAAGCTACGTCATAATGTTCGCTCAGGGGTTTTCGCACATCGATTTTGCGTAATACGGTCAAAGGAAAAAAGATCGGAGAAATTCTTTTATGAGCCTAGGAAGCGTCCAGGCTGTAATATACTATACGTATATGTTTGCGTTTGCCCGCAGTTAGGTAGGCCAGAGAGCATGTTACGACAAGGATAATAGGGACGCAATAAGGAACCGAATAAGGAAACGAATGGATAACCGCGAACTCGTCGGTTTTATCGAGAGAATTTTAACTCACGAAAGTCTTTTAAACAAAATAAAATTTTTTTGCTTGCAGACAATACGCGAGCTGCAGAAAATGATAATTAAAAGCAGATGACGTTGGCGCGTCCACCTGACAGTAGATACATCACACGAGACTCTTCGTTGAAATTATCTACGATTTAGCATTTATGGATACTTCGATAACATGTGAGTACCCAAAATAAATTTAATTTATTTATTAAATTATATCAAAATCTTCACGAAATATCGAATTTTATTATTATTGAAGAATTAAATTTGTTTGTAATTTAAACAATCAAATTTTGATATTTTGAAGTTGTGGCTATTTAAACTAGATTTTAGTTTGAGACTTTAATATTAAAAATTAAAGTTTAATTTAACAAACAAAGAATAAAATTTGTAAAGTGCGTATATTGAACATTGAAAGATGTTCTTTGTTGGGCTTGTCTATGATTTTACTTTACATTTATAATCGATAATTCGAAACTCTGAGGATTAAACATAAATTTAATATCCAGACTGTGTGCATAAAATATTAAATTTGTGCGTAATTATATCGTATAACGTGAAAAATCATGTAACGCGAATTATGTAATTACTGCATTTTTCCGATATTGAATGTGGTTAGCTTTTCCACGTTATATTAATCGGGAAATAAATGTACATATTCATAAAATTTATACACTATTATTCTAACGCGATTTTACTCGAGAATGGAAATCTTTTTTGTTAATTAAAAGCGCGATAGGATCCATATCAGTGGGTAGCGGTTTTCTTAACGAAATCGAAACTGAGATTTCTCCTTTATGCAATTACTAACCTGGCTGTGCAATATATTCGCGCTTCCGGTGTGTGAATGTTGTGAAACTTTGTGAAAATCATTCGCACATTGCTCATTCCTTCGCGAATTGCAGAATGAAATAAAATTGCAGCGTGAAAAAATAAAAAAAGAGATATTAAAAAACTGTCACTTTATTTTTTAATCGACATTTAATAAGATACGAATAATATTAGCTCGATTTTATATTTTAATAGAAGAATTCTGTTTGAGAATTTCCTGAAAAATTTATTTATTTGTATGATACTTAATCTTTATTTTTATGCACGCAAAAATTCAAAACGTGAAATTGATCGAAAATTATCTTTCCTGAATATTTAATGAATATTGATATCCTTTTTTATTCTTTCCTTCTCTCTTAAGATAGGTTTTTAATTTGTAGTAACAATCTTGTTAGAATCTTAATACAAGCTATAAATATCATTTAAATCAAATTTTATTATTATTTTAAAACGCGCGGTAAATTTATATTTATCTTATATTAAAGAAATTAACTTTTATTTCAATTTTTACGTCAAATTTTTTATTTTAATTTTTTTGATTTCAATTTTCAACGTCTTCTATAAAAATATATTTACTTAT
>NW_021853667.1:1027606-1028149 GCF_003651465.1 Formica exsecta
ATACTATACACATTATATACATTGTATTAATAATATTAATAATATTATTAATAATATACAAACTATATACTTGTATTATTATATTTTTTTCTATTTACTCTTTTCAATCGTTTATGTTTATGCTCGAACTAAATAACTTTAAGACGGTCGAAAACGCGTGGAATAATTTAAATGCAAACAGAGACAAAATTACTCTCGCCCGTGTTGTCCCCCCTGCGCTATTGGGCAAACTTCACGCTGCGCGCGTGTCGCTTGCGTGGGAGTTGCGCGGCAGCCCGGCGGAGGCTGTGCGGCGCGCGGCGCGCTTTCATTGACGCGGCGCGCGCACGCGGCGTTTCTGCCGTACAGTCTCGGAGTAACCTCGCGATCGTCAGCACGTAATCCGCGACCGTCCGTACTCGAGCGAGATCACGACAGTCTCGGAGCCAAATCCTCGCGTATCAATCTCACGACCGGGTGGTGTGCGACCGTAATTTCTCGCCGGCGGCGAAGGACACAGCACGAGAGATTAGAACGACCCAGCCAAAGAAAGCGACCGCTCTT
>NW_021853667.1:1028400-1048093 GCF_003651465.1 Formica exsecta
CTCTTCCGGTAAGTCGATCGATTTACGTCGATTCGGCGGATGGGTGGGTGAAATCGCGCGCGGAGGGCGAATCGAATCGAATAAATGTACGGGGTGTCCGGTGATAGACTGTATCTTGCCGAAAAGTGAAATATGATTATTTCCTTGCACTCGATTAATGTAATAATGCTATATTTTTTCGCGCCTTTGGAAATTTTGGCATTAAATATGCCGGACCGAGTTTTAGGATCCTGTTAAAATAAACTTTAGCTTGAAATTGGCTATGGAATAAAGTACCCGATTTTGAACGTCATATTTCGCGTATTTCGCGGATTTTAGAATTTCGGCATGAAATATATGCTTGAGTTAAGATTCTCTTTTCATTTGAAAAATTGACTGAACAATAAGGTATTACTAGATATATTACTAGACGTCGAAATTATCGAATTGCCTTTTACATCAACGGTTTTTTGTTAAAGAGGAACTATTACACTTTTCGAAGAATGTCGTTGCGTGCACCAAATGCATCTATTACCGAACGCTCTACCCATATAACGGCTGTGAGTAAAAGTGATTAGGCGATATGGATATTTAATAGATGAATCGAAATATCTAAAAGAGAGTCTCTTATTTAAAATTCGATTCACACGAACAAGCCCTTCCAATTTCATTTATTTGTCGTAAATATACACTTATTATAGATATT
The DNA here is from genome assembly GCF_003651465.1 of Formica exsecta. NCBI lineage: Eukaryota > Metazoa > Arthropoda > Insecta > Hymenoptera > Formicidae > Formica > Formica exsecta. The sequence continues at coordinate 1,029,086 of NW_021853667.1, forward strand.
AAATAGTCGTGCTGAGAGAGGAAGTGGAACTGAGAGATCCTATAACTTTCTTTGCTTAAGTCTTGTAAGCCTTTTACTAAAATTATAACGTTGATTGTAGTATAATGAAATAAAAAAAAAACGCCGTGAATACAGATTCCGTGAAAATCCACTCGACTATTGAATGTTAAAGAGCGAGATCCAATTAGCGTGTTGCTTGCTGGCCGATGAAATTTTCTATCGATCGAAGTCAGTGAGTGTAAGTGCAATTATTAGGGAGAGAGAGGAGGAGGGAAAGGGTTCGTTATAATCAACGAGAGTTGCAAATGGCGTGGGCGGTGACGCAGGGTGAACAGCCCGCAATATGTGTGAAAATATCGCTATTAAATACAACCCGGGGAAAATAACTTGATTTTTTGCTGAAATTCTTCTCGTAAATGACATAATATAATCTTGTATTTTTGAGAATATTGATGATTTGTTAAGAGAGTGTCTAAGATTCTTTAATTAAATTTTATAATAAAATTCATGATATAAATACAACTTATGAAATTTTGAACGTCTCAAAGTCATATAATATTGCCAAACCAACGTTTTTGTCTCTCATAATTTAAATTAGGAATTTTTAATTAAGCAAGTATTAATTAAGCTATTTTTATGGCAAAATTTTATTCTCAATTATCAAAACCGAGATCGTCGATGCATTAAATGGATAAAAATGTATAAATACTTTAAAGAGATTATTCGTGAGCGTATTAAAATTTTAATGATTTCAATCCTTGATTTAGTAATTCGTGTGATTTTTGCGTGGGCATAAATTTTAGGCGAAAGCGTAGACGTTAATTAATACAGCCGGAGCGCTCTCGTTCAGAACCGCGAGGTTGTCTCCATTGTCAGTCGAGGTCTTGACACATCAGGATATCTATCCTTGGGCGAACGAATCGAGGTCGCGGGATATATGCGTTATCGATGCACGCGATTTGTCAGACATCACGCCGTTCCGAGGCCGGCGTGACGTCGATCGTATAGAGAGGTTTAAGATCATGGTGCATAGAGTCGTTTTCTAATATCCGTTTCTACGGAGTCGACCCTAACGCGAGGCCTTTCTCCGCGAGGTTTGAATGCGAATCCAAGTTCGATATGCTTATATATTCTGTGTATCTCGGATCGGCAAATAATGTAAAGTTTAATATTCGAATATTTCTAATATTAAAATCAAGTACTTCGAGTACGAATCGTACAATTAACTTATTATTGGATCGATTTTCATTTTTAAAACACAATTGCTCATTTTCTCTCTCTTTCTCTCTCTGGCGCTCTTAATATCTTTAAAATTCGCGATCTTATCATTTCTTCCCTCTTTTATAAATAGCTTTGTTTTTTCCTTGGGGCTTAAAGAGAATAAAAGATGGTGTAAAGCTCCTAGCCGTTGCCGTTAAGTTCATTCGCGCGTGACCTGTGACCTGAAAGAGTACATACTCGACCGATCTTGACGGGCCCCTATTGTTGTCCCGCTGTGCCTTGATTTGATACGAGAGAGCCGAAAATGGTTCCGTCTGGATGGTTCGGTCTTTCGCTGAAAGATCAGCGTTAATCAGCGCTAATCAACGCTAACTCGATTTATGCCTAACGCAATTAAGTGGCAATAATTTAGCGTTAATCAGAGATAATTACATCGTCAACGTTAATCTAACGTCGATGAAAGAACGATATTTTTCTGCTTTAATCAAACGTTTACTTAAATTAGAAGATAATAATCGTGAGAATTAATGTGTCATTTTTTTGTAGTTTTTTATAATAGTTTCTCTATATAATTGTATAGTTTTATATTAATTACGCATTAATTAGTTTTTTGTTCAATGTTTTAATTATAATCGTAATCAATCTAATGCGAGAGATAGGTGTTTAAAAGCAACGATTGTACCATATACTATTTACAAGGAAATTTATTTCACACGCGAGATTATTTTTATTTTCTTGAAGTTCCTCTCTCTGTCTCTCTCTCTCTCTCTTTAAAGCCGTGGCGTTTAAAAGAAGTGAATTGCGACATAATCATAATGATACGCCGATCGCTTTCATCGATTCTCGCAAAGCCGGCTTCGTTGATCCCGTAATAATGAATAACCTTTCGAGAAATATTATGCGGTTGGGTCAAAGGTAAAATTCAACCGCGTATAATATTATTAACCGCGTCCTCGCGATATCGTTAATTATTGAGACGCGTTGTCTTTGTCCATCGCGAGGATCGATCGCTCGCTAACTCTTGACCTTCAATGAACTCACCTCGGATGTAACCTTTATACAGGGTTTTGTCGCGGTCAGAAACGATATTTTTATCGCGCATCCTCGACCCTTCGTTGCGACACTCGATCGATGCGTGCAACGTATTTATAAACGCGTTTCTCAATGAACATCGAGAAAATATGCCGTTCGATGATTATAATGTAAATGCCATGTATGTGCCTACGTTTCTTTAGAACCTTTATTTTTTTTATAGGGACACAAGTATGTTAGCTTTTATATCGATTTATATTCTTATATAGATATATTATTTCTTTGTAAGAAATAATATATGTATCGATTTTTTATTCTCGATTTTTTATTCTTTTATCTTTTATAAAGGAATAAAAAATCGAGAAAAAGAAAATTAGCAAATACACTACTTCAATCGGTATTATTAAACAAGTGATACGTCTCAATAATACAATAATATGTCATCGCACACTTGCGTAATTTTCTCAGAATAAAATTACCATCTCGTTTACGTGGTTTCTCTCTTTCTCTTTTTTTCGCATTCGACGAGTTACGGTATATCGGACCTCTCATTTCATCATTGTAAAAAATCCTGTTTGTGAAGAGGAATCCTGTGTCTCGTCCTCGCGTTTTCTTCGCGTCGCAAAACAGAGCCTTGAGTAGAAGCGATGTCTCGAAGAACCATTGTCTTCCTACGCTCCTACGCATGTTTGTCCTTTCGTCTCCTTTCTACTCTCCTTTTTTCGCATATATTGCACGGAATCGAGACCGCGAAAACAAAGAACATCGTATTCTCGACCGTGAAAAAGAGAAAAAAGATGTCGCCGATAAAAAAAGAAGCGAGCAGGGAATTTGGGCCAGAATTTTCGGTATACGATTTTTTATATAAATAATATTATATTCATATAAAATATATATATATATATTTGATAAATCGAATTGCAAAAATTTATATCTGCGAAAAATTATACTTTTATTTCAAGTTTCTTGCTCACGTATAGTCAATTATAGTTGAGTATTTTATGTAATTGTTTAAAATTAATTATTATTATGAAATGATTTAAATGACAAAATTATGAACTACATTTTACGCTTTGGGTGTATTTTTATTCGTGATTATTTTTATTTAACAATTTTTATTTAATATATTATATATTCTATTCAATTACGTTTTATTTTATAACGAATTTTGTTATTAAACTAATTAATTCTCTCCGTGACAATGATCCAAATAAATTCGTTCCGGATATTATTTTGCGACTGTATAGCAATACCGTTCGCTGTGCAACCGCAGATGTGACTTCCCTTTCGGCGAGCGGAGCCAGCCGGAAATTGGCGCGATCGGGATAGTGAGTCATCGTCTTCGTATTTTATATGGGGTGCGTCGATTGGGGTGCGTGTAACGTCGACGAAATTAATCAGCCGGAGATCGTGACTATCTCGTAACAGTGTAAGCGATCTCTCGTCATTCGAAACTCGATCAATACTTTCGATCAGGATGAGTCAAGTGTTCTTTTCACGATCTCGTCTTTAATTCGAAACAGATAATAGATACGTAATTACACATTTACAGATATTATTAATTACGAAAGTGGTGATTACTAGGCGTTTTTGACTTTCCGTTTCATATTTAATTTTTTTTTAAATTTAGATTTTTTATTTTGCTTATTGAATCGATAAAAATTGAATCAAATATTTCTATCGCGTATCGATTAAAATCCCGCGAATTCGGCACACTATTGCAGCTTGGATTAAACGTCGCGACTGGAACGCTTTAGTCTTGGTTGAAACGCGAACGAACGGGATAGTTGAAACGTTCACTGGAGAAGGCAAAATCGTTTTGTTTTTCCGACAGACTCGGTACGACCCTTTCTACTTTGGCGAAGAGTTTGCCTAAAAATACGACTGCGGTTCACCGAGACGAACGGAATTCCCTTCATTCCTCCTTTCCTTCGTTCGCCTCCGTTGAAACTGCTCGGATCATTGAGAGCTTCCCAAACTTTTCCTATACAACATTCAAATAATTTTGAAAATATCTAGTGTAAAAGTAATTAATATTGAAGCTAGAATAATTAAAAGTAGAACATGATTTTGCATGGTTCATATTTTGTGAATCGTTTTTGTCTTTCTTGCTAGTTTTACAATTCTTTAAATGTTAAATCGCGCTCTTTAAATCCGATGCGCGCGAGCGTAATTTGGAATTTTCTCGTTCCGCAAAACGATATCGAGTTCGCGACCGAGGATAAAGAACGAGGAAAAGGAGGAAGGAGCGACAGGGCCATATACCGAGAGTGACTAAACAGGGATCACGATGGTCGATGACGCCGAGACCGCGGCTGAGGCTCGTGGGAGCGTTTGTTTCTTCGTTCTTTAACCGCTTGTGCTCCTCCGTCGTGCATCGCGGAGATGCAATGCAGAGCGCATCGGAAGTCGCGCGCTTTCTCCCGATTATAGATTCCCCGATGGATTTCGAGGCGATCCTTCCTCGCTGGAAATTTTACGGAAGCAGTAAAATTACAATTATAGAGGCAGTTAATTAGTTGGAAATTTAGAATTACAAAGTTAATTAATTAGGGAGGTGGATAATTAATTAAGATTTTATTTTTCTTTGATGATTTAGATTCTGATACCAGGAAGATAGATGATAGCATTTTATTTTTAACATACAAGGGTGCGAAGAGATTGTTGGACTAAAAGATTTGAAAATTCTATATAATTTTTGCTATATAATATATGCTTTAAATCTAATCATTATTTTTATCATCTTATTCAAAGAATTAATAAGAGCTTCAATCAAATTTTCGATCGAAAAAGAAATCGAAACGTCATTTCATGCGTTTCTCATTTACCTTTTTTAATGGAATCGGTAGTTTTCACGATGAACGAAAGTAAATGGCGAGTCGCGGATAAGAACCTTGAAATTAAGACCGCATTTCGCGGCACGTGAACCACAACTCCATATTGAAAAGACATAAATTGTTACGCGTAATAACATTTGAGAGATGAAAGGAAATGAAGATATTAAGTGTGAACAGCAGAACGAAATTTCCGGAAGAAAAGAACATTTCTTCGTTCGATAATTTCATTTTGATGTAAATTGCATATTAGTTTTTCTCTAATTACGCATTATTCGTATCACGGTTATTATTTGCGCAGCTTTTCCCTTATCTTGATCATAATTCGCACATTTTATCATTTTACGTTTCAGTTCGCGGCGATTCAAAGCATATATTATTTCAAACAACAACTAAGCTTAATTAAAGGAAATTTTAGTTAAATTACTTAATATTTAATAATTCAAAAATTTTCTATTTTACACGGAATAATGTTGAACTCATTATTTTGATTTAATTAATTAAATATTTTATAATGATTAATACAAGAGGAACGTAAAGGAAAATCAACTCTTATTTGATATATCTATTAATTATTATATATTTATTTATCTGTCTAAATGTTTAAATCTTGATAATACAAATCTTTTTCAATATCGTCTTATATTTTATTCCATAAATGATAAATCCGCATATTGCTTTGTACGACAACTTGTACACACGATATATCCAACTCAATGTACTCCGTTTAAGGTCTCGCGATTACATTTACCGCCAGTTTTATGCGGGATTCGATATCGTATAGGCAGTAGTTGGAGTGAGGAGGGGAGGATGGTGTGCTTGGCCCGCGTGGACCAAGGTAATCCAGTGCGAAAGCGAGAGGCACACGCACTGGCTGAGGAAGAATCGGCAGAAAAGGAGAGACAGATAAAGAGAGAAAGACGGGAGGAACCGGTGCCGGTGCCGGTGCAAGGAACCGGAGGATCACGGACGGATGATTGAGGCTCCACGTCACGAACGAAGTGGATCATTGTCTCTCGGTGTACAAATGTCACACGAGGCGATCGGTTGGATAGTATGAAATCACAGGGAAAGGTCTATCTAGGTCTATCTATAATGAATAACAGTAATTAATGGCAGTTAATAGTTAGAAAGAGTCACGACGTGTGATTTGACGAAGGATGAAAGAAATTACGAAGCGGCTAACAAACTATCGCTTGTTTCGATAAATGCTCATTAATTTATATCTATACAGAGTGTCTGTAAAAATTCGATGAGTCATCTTTCATTTATGGATGAATCATGAAGAATTTCCGATTAATTTACACGGTATTACTTTAATCTCAAGTTAGCTTGATTAAATTTTTAAAGAGATAAGTTTTAAAACTTTCAAAAACGTATTTTCTTTTTGATTAAAAAAGAATTTTTACAGGAATATTAATATATGATTTGTAATATCTTTTACAGATATAGTATATATGTATAACGACAATTTTTATTAATGTTTTAATTGATTTACCTATGCATTGAATTATTGGTTTGCACGCGTTTTCGCGGTATTATTATTTTTTTCACCGACGATTTCTCGAAAAGCCTTCGGGTGCGGATCCGTGACGAGCGGTCGGTCGTTGAAATGGGTGTATACCTGTGAGAATATATTCACGGATCCTCTCTTCGGTTGTTCAGCCAGTGGAACAGGGAGAAACTACCGGACACGACGCGCATCTTGGGTAACCCGGTGTTATGTCGTAATATCTCGCGCCGCGTTCGAACGTATAGTCGAATGTGTACGAGGTGTATCAAGAACGATATATCTAGCATTTAGACTCTCTTGTGATCTCGGCGAGATCGTCGTGGGCGTACAGGGCATCACAAAATCGTAGGCTAGAGGCAAGAAACGGGTTAACTCATGATATACCCCGTTCAATAGAGTCGAGCTATTAAAGTCACGAATGTCGTTAAATTTCGACAGCGTGTAAGTTGTTTTTTAGATAATACGAGTTATTTAAGAAGATGCGAAAATATATATAAACTGATGTAAAATTTAACCAAGTTTTCGAAAGTGGATCTAAATTACTTGCGAAATAGACGAATAAATTATTTTGCATTTTGGGAAGGAAAAAGTATTACAATTCAAAAGAATCTCTGCGAAATTTGCAATAAATCAAAACTCAAAATTACAAATTTTTATTTGGTTTCTTATTTTTTGAATAAAGTTCACGCTATGTAAAATAAGCACGCAAGATACACATATATACGTGGCAGTTATTTTAAGATATTGCTGCACAAGACGTATAGATTTATACATATTTTCTATGCAGATGCGTTTATCATTCGATTAATCTCTGACAACGATAGAAGAAAAAAGTTGATGGCATTAAGATGGGGCAACCAATTATTGATAATGAAGGAATATTATTATTAAGAAAATATATACTGTGTGTTATTTTTATCTTATTTTTAAATTTTTTTTTAGAAAAATATACGCATAAACTTATATACGAATTATGTATCGTATCATTATATATATACAGACTGTTTACATGATTGCTACAGTTGTTTTGCAGTTCGAAAAGTTTGAGAAAAATGCCCTCGATCGAGTTCTATCGCAGTACAGTAAACGATAATAGTGATGTAAAATCGATTACTATTTCCCGTATCAGGCAATGCTTTTAACGATTTCGTGTATGATGTCGGCCCGTTTACAAGCGTTTTATAGCTATCGTATCTCTTGCACAACCCGTTAAAAGATCTGGAAGAGAGAAAGAGAGAGAGAGAGAGAGAGAAAGAAGCGCACTGGATGATAAAGTTATGAAATTTTATTCGTACAACCGAACCGCGATTATCTCCGTTATTATCTTTTGATTACGTTACGCAAAACCTGCACCGCGCTAATGGGCGCATTACGCGCATTTATTATGTTAAATATATCGGTGTATTGGTACATTCGAGTCGAGTAGGGATAAAATATTGGAGGAATTATCCTCGAAGATGTCGTTCCGTTTTCAAAAATTAAGATTATCGTGCCACAATATTTAAGTCAATAGTTTTTAAATTAAAGGAATGAGACACAAAATTTTCAATATTTGATTCGGAGATTTACAAGTTATTATTCTTAAAAAATCTTTATGCTATATACAAATATTAATCAATTATAAAAGTTAGTAAAGTTAAACATTTTAATTATAAAAATTATATATAATTTTCTGATAAAATTCTCATTTATTTTTTTGAAAGTATAATATTTGTATTTTTTATTGAATATCTTGAAAATATTAAAAATCGCAAACCCGTCGATAGCTCGCTTGCTATTCACGGTGATCCAGAATGGCAGACTGTCTTCGCAGCATCCGATGCGTACGCGCGTATCAGTGTCAGTAGTCGCGGACGACTCGACTTTATAGCTCCGTCGTCGCTGTCGATGTCCGGGGTGCTCCTGCTGCAGCAAACAGGATGACACGGGGACAGACCAACGGGAATCTCGGCGCGAGCAAAGACCGACGAACTGTCCGCCCGCCCGTTCGCTGTTTGCTCGCTGCAGGTTGCATAACGGTCCGCGCAGCATCCAGTATGCAGTATTCGATGCCGGGAGAAAAAGGGACGCGCGGAAAGCGGAACCAATACTCGCATGCACAGGGTGTCTCACCGGACCGTCAACCGTTAATGGTATTGAATGTTGGATGAATTCCAGCGCTCGAATATTTCGTAGCGAAAATATCGAAAAATTCATGATTCGCGACGCATTGTGTATATTTCGATTTTAAATACATTCGAAAATAAAAACACTGAATTGTTAAATAATAAAACTCCGTTAAGTTATGCGATTTTAGAAAAAAATTTAGTTCGCGAAAAGCTCTACAATTCATCCTTTAAAATTCGAAAGCTATTGACGTTTCGTAGGGTTTTGAAGAATCTACCATTAAAGGTGGATCTGATAAAGACGCCCTGTATACGCATCGTTGAGCTTGTCGATTCTTATCGATCGCGCAAAGGGTTATCGCTCTGCGAGAGAACTTCGAGTGTTCCATGTAGATATCTCACCGCGCAAAATTTTTATTCTCTTCGCTGTTATAATAATAATAATTATTATTATTATTGATTCTTTCCGCGAGAGAGCGGAAAAATAATTAATCATAGAATGCGTAAGCGCTTCATCCTTTGCGCGAGGCGCAATGGTGAAAGTCCGCGTGAAGCCTTAGTAGAAAATATATGTGTCTATACATTATTAATATTCGTCTTGACCCAATAAACGTAGTGAATAATCATATGCGTCGCTTCCTTCGCGCGATAACTGACCAGCCATCGTGTACACTCCGTTTTGCAATTTTCGCGGATACTGTCGGATAACGTGCAAAATTAGTAAAGCTACGCACGTCGTAAACAGTTTATCGCCGCAGACTCGTTTACCTTGATGAGCTCAAAATCGTGTTTGCGCGCACATTAATTTAACAAAGACCGTGATGATACAGGATCATCGCCGAATACGAATTCGACGATCAGATTACGTATTAATTAGATAATACACGTGTTGCTCTTGAGTGAATTATCATAAAATGAATTATCAAAAACCTTACGCCTTGTGTGTGTGTTTACTCGCGGATCGTGATGTTATAGAATTTTCTTATGTTGTCAGATAACCGCGCTATCGTGTTCGCTAATATCAGTCATTTGCTTAAATCAAGGCGAAATTGCACGCCACGAAGTAACCTGTTAAATTTATTATAATTCACCGGCCCAGCCAAGCAGAACTCTGGCGACAGTTCATTAACGTGGGAAACTTTACCTTGCAACCGTGACCGAACGCGGAGATTCGTAAGAGATAATTTTTTTTTTAAAGGAACAAAAAAGCAAAATAACAGCTTTTGTTCCCCAAATTCTACAGTTCTTATAATCATATGCATACGACATTAATTTTCCAATTAATCAAAAGAGTTAATTAAGATTATTGGTAACGCGTTGCTTTTTGATCACATTTTAAGGGGGAAAAAAAAAAAAAACGGAATAATAAATAAGAACAGTTTTTATAGGAAATCGAAATTTATTTGCGAGCGATCGAAATTGGGATGTAAGAGATATTAATGATCAACGATGAATTCCACCTGAAGCGATAGCTAGTTTGGCTCCTAGTCGATGGTCGATGGTCGATGGTCGACGGTTGAACGGTACTACACAGAGACACACGGCGATTTTTCTCTCTCTCTCTCTCTTTCTTTCTCTTCCTTTCTCAATCTTCTTCACGCGTATGTTATGCTCTTTGAACCTTCTTTAAAATCCCGCTGAAGTCTCTAAGGTGGACTCTCTTCAAGGTTCGATTCGTCCAACCGCAAACGACTTCCTTCACAAACGTCGTTGCTTCTTCTTCTTCTTCTAGCAACGTCGCTGCGAAGCGATGCGAGATGTTTGTCTCTGCTTTCAATTAATCTCACCTTAAGGTACGTTGAACCATCCACGAAGTAGATGTTGCCTGTACTTGGTCGTGATACGCGTTGTAGGTCGTAGCTAATATTCGTCGACGAGATTAACGACACCTCTGGGAAGTGGAAGTCATTTTACGCTCGCGTGATTTATTATCTCGTATATCCTTGTAGAAACCGAATATCTCGTCATTTTTTTGTATACTTATTCATTATTATATTACAAGGACGATTATAGATATATTTCTTAAATTAACTTATGTATGAGTACATTTTTATTACGCCACTAGTACGCGATAATAAAATGTTTCTCTCTCCCTCTCTCTCTCTCTCATTTTATATCTTTAATATTTTTTTTACGAAAATATTTACAACGATGACATATTAGATAAAATTTTCTGATGTTTTCCTGAACCGCGATATATCGCAGCAAGGATAGTTTATATGTTCATATTTTAAAATTAATTTATTGATTTTAAAGCAAAAACGATTAAAAACGCATGTCCAATACGTGACAATCAAGCGGCGCGTGTCTTGCATTTCGCATAATTGACATAAATATCAATTTTCCTTCGACTAGTGCTGTCATGGACGAATCCCGAGTCCGTTAGACACGGAGAAACGTGCAACAGGAATTTCTGCCGGCATTAAATTTTCATTAGACGCAATTAAATTCGTATCATTCTGCTCTCTGAAGGGGCTTACAAAGCGGGAAAGAGAAAGGACACGAGTAAAATCGCTGTAGCACGACCGTGGAAGATGATCATTAAAAAGTTATACGCGTCGCACGCGTTAATAAATATTTGCTGATTGATCGAATACACTTTATAAAAGCGTCCTTCGCGTGTGCAGAATGCGATCGATCGTTGCAAGCGCGTATTAGAAATTTCAGTTGCAGACGGAACTATGACATTTGTGAAATATAGATGCTACACTCGAAGCAGAACTCGACGAGGGAAACTTTTCAAGGGAGCGTGGAAAATTTTTCATGGGTTATTCACGCGTGAAATGTCGAGGTTAACGCTCTTCGGATATTTTCGATAAGGATTAAATGCGTTTCAGTGAAATATCGTGTCATTATATTCTTGACATTCTTATTTCCGGAAAAATTATGCAAATTTGAAGGCGACAAAGGTTTGATTAGAGGAAAGAAAATACTTTTATCACTAATATATTTTATATTACTATTTATATTTCTATAGTTGGTGAATTATTTGGTGAGGATCGGTAAAAAGATTCATCTTTTATAAAATTTTGAAATTTTTGAGAAATGTTTGTACGCTCTAACTTCCGCAATTTTTTTATAGCTGTAATAATTATTCTTATTATATTCTGCACTAAAATATATATAGTAACGTTATTTCTTAGTAACTTTTCTTTCGTAAAATTGATCATAAAATTAGAATATAACGCATAATTTCAAAAAATAATTACGTCAAAAATATTAAAAATTATGTTCTTTTAATATATCGAGATTTGTCTGCTTTATGAAGATCTTTTACGAAACACCGATTTTCCAAATCCACTTATATGTAACAATAACTAATAGATTACCTGCGCGATTTAAAAATTGGCTTTATAAGAGCGAGTAAAAGGATCTCGGCTTATAGAAGGATAAGAAGGAAAAAAAAGTGTCGTAACGAATCGAGGATGACGACTCGCGACCTCCATAACGCTCGTCAGTCTGCGTCCTTGGCTTCACCAATGATGATATAACAATCAACGCTCTATGCTGCTGCGAAATCTCGATAATTCGCGTGGCACGTGCGATCACCCCGTTGTAAAAAATCAAAAGGAAGTCGTGTTCTTTCAACATCCTCAATCAGAAAAGAAACGAAATCGACACAAAAATTGCTTTCGGTGAGAAATTATAAATTCGTTATGAGAGGATAATATGATGAATCAGAAATGACGTAACGGAAATGAAGTCCTTAATAAGTATATCAATGTCGCACTGCTTAAAACAGCTTTTTAAACATATAATTTATATGTGCAATAATATAAAAATATATCTTATTATTATATAAATTTTTCTCCTACGTGATTTTTATTTTATTATTCCAAGAAACTTCTAAGCCATACGTATATAATTAAAATTTATTGTATCCAATTACATCTATTCTGTAAAAGATTCGTTCTAAAATTGCCCAATGCTGATTTCGACCGATTACGGAATACGTATATAATTTCTTTATTCTTCAAAAAAATTGACATGTGCTGATGAGAATCGATATATGGGCAATGTATGACTTCGAGCGATGCACGTGAAACATTTATCAATATGAATGAGAAAGAGAGAGAGAGAGAGAGAGAGAGACCGTTATTTATTTTCTAAATATCTATTTCGTGGACGCGGAAGATAATTTATTATTGCTCGCTCACGCCGATATTCTTACACACCGGAAACCTGCAGCTGAATTAATACACAGCTGAGAGATGACGGACGGGCACTTAGAGAAACGCCATTCGTCATCCAGCTTATCGGACTTGTTCCCGCAAGGGGAAAATTATAAATGCATTTTCATTGCGCGCCGCGCCATTGTTGTATCGTAAATCGAGGCCGCATTAAATCATGAGGATTCAGAAAAGAAAGGATGGAAAGTTGTGCCGCTGTAGCAGGATCGTGTTCCTGTGATCGTGGCAGGTCGTTTGCTTGTCTCGTTGGTGCAATCGTCATGCGATGCGAGAGATTGTAGTTTAGAAAAAAAAAAAATGCGGTGAAAACATCTGCGATGTCGAATGCGCATCTTGATATGGCCGGACATAAAGATTAAATGGATAACATTAATGGAAAAAGGACAAATAAAAGAGACAGTAAATGCGTGTGCGAGATTTTGATATGCGATTATATGATGAATACACGATGAATACAAATTATGAAACATTTAAAGAGTATTAATGGTTATAAAATGTTTTTAACATCGTATTATATGATCTTCAATCATCGTTTTTACAATTTTTTTGTGGTTTTTGTTATTTGAGTTATTAAACATGTCTAATGTGGGTGAAGTTCAATCTATGAAAATTACCAAACATATCGCGGAATCATAAAAGCGTAAATAATTAGAAAATCATGCACAATTAAACGCTCTCGAATGTTTTACCGTTCACGAATTTTTTTTAGCAGCCTGAAATCTGACGAGAACGTGAAAGGAGATTATGCAAAATACACGGAAACAATACCGAGGAATAGTATCGAGAGAAAAATACGGCTTTTATTCGTTTAGTCTCACGATTGCTACAAGCGATTTATCGCCGCGTTTTGTTAGAATTTTACAATTTTGTCGAAATCACAATGCAATCCACGCGCGAATATTTTCCCAAAAAGGACGATTGATCGAGAAGAAATAAAGCAAATAAAGCAAAGAAAAGTTCGAAAAAGAATTATCGTGGAATCTACACGCGAAAAATGAGAGGATCGAATCCTTCGTGAGAGCGATCTTCGCGTATCTCTTCCTTTTGTTCTCGAAAATACACGTCTCATTACATGTACGTGTAACGATTTTACGAGGCTGTCAAGTAAACCGAATCATAGTGCTTAATATCGGACTCGCGGAGGAAGTTTCAGCAATTTGCGATACGTAATATTTCTCATTTTTTAACAAAAAAAAAAAGAAACATTTTCTACTTATTAAGGATACCTCTTTACTTAACAAGTATAAAATACAGCGCATTTGTCTATACTCAATTTCAGACTAATATGCAGCATTTATATTAGCACTCAAAAAAGTGGTTTTGCAACTACAGCAAAAATTTTCTGGGTGCGCAAAATTAACTGAGGTACATAAATGATTAGCAAATACTGTGATATCGCATATGTTTCGCATTTAATCAATCTAAGTGACAGAGACAGAATTTATATCTGAACTGTTTGTGAAATTTAGAAAGAATGTTTTTCTGTGGCGCCTATCCATGTTAAGGCCAATCATACTTGTTATAAAGTTTGGCTGTGGTAGACAGAAAAAATTAGCGGCAAGAAACAAATGAATATATAATCCTCACGTCTAACATATTTGTATAACGCGCTCAATCTATCTAGCTCTTTTAAACAATTTTTCTCAATTTTTCGATGCTGCAGTTATAATTGGCAGTTATATTTCTCACAAAGATCGTTCTAGCTGTAGTATCGAAACTCATATTTATCCAATGCAGTGATTAACATTTGGCAATGGGACCTAAATTTTCTAGAAGATATTATTAGAATGTTGCTGCTATAAATTCTATATGTAACAGACAATATTCTAACAGATACAAAAAATAGCGATAAATTTTTGTTGTGACACCTAGAAATCTATCTATATCAGCAAGACATTTTTTTGAGTGAGTCATTTATAAGCTCGATATTTTTTCTTGCATTTCGACAATTTATAATATCACGTATTTCGCATATCACTAAAATAAAATATGAGAAATATACTTGAACCTGTCCTTTTGGAGGGGAGGGGGGAAAATTCAATCGCAACTATAATTAAATCCGTCTGACTTACGCGCGGCGATCCAGCTTCATAAGGCGGGAAGAACTTCTCTGCAGCGGTATAACGCGTACAACTTTTCTCTTATGTAACGTAGACCGGAGTTTCTGCTCGGTGTAGCGTGCACGCACAGCAGGCCGCCTCCAGGGAGCAAAACTGACGGACGGAGGAGGCATTGTCTCTCGGGCGCGTTCGGTAAACTTATCCTCTTTGTTTGCCGTAAAGCCAGGGAAGACCGGAATCCGGGACGACCCCCCGAATCTCCTTCTCTCTGACAAAGCACGTGACACTCTACTAACTTCGATAATGATCGTTAACCTTTCGCTGACGATTGTTACACACAACTGTGGTTATTACGAAGAGGACAATTCTCTTTCTTACTACTTTGTGCGGGTAAATTAATTTGATTTATTTGTTATATAATATACATTTTCTTTATTTTATAATTGACGTATAAAAGATTTTAGATGTATTATTATACATTTTTCAATTTTGTTATAAATTTTGTTGGTTAAAAAGTCTTTTCGATATAAATTTTTATGTAAATATTTGTACAAAAAAAAATGGAAGGTCGCAGTTTAATATAGCTTATGTAATGCGTTCCAATTTGTAGAAGTGTCAAACGTGTGAAGGGAAATTTGCGTTAATTTAATTCCGCTCAGTTTGCACAAGAATACAGAGATAATGACTAGCGTAATATGCATCCGCGCAAAAGTGTAACTGCAACGCTGCAAAAAAATGCGGTACGTGACATTTAATCTTCTTTCGAGCAAACTATTTTTCAAACATAAGCGTCAGAACTTTGCTTTTTCTAAAAATGTCGTATCACACAAGATTAACTCACGTATATAGATTTTATTTTATTTATTCTTATACAGAGATATATACAATATTAATTTTCACCTTTGATCTTTATTTTTATAAAATCTTAGGTGAATTAAAAATAATTATTTTGAAGAATACTTTCAAAGGTCAAATGCTATGAGATGTCTAAAACAGAATCATATTGTCCTTGCTTAGAGAAAAATGTCAAGGAAAAAGGCAGGAAAAATCGGAGCTAGGCAATCGCCTTGCAACATCATAATTATCGCGTTTGTTATTCATCTCGCGTATTGTTGTTCCTTTTTTTTTTTTTTGTACTGACTCTGAGAATCATACAAGCTGGCTCAACGAAAGTGACATCATATTCTCCGGACGAGCCAGTTCTCATTGAATCTAATACCGGTTTCCTCGAGTCGGCCGGAGAACCTTCGTCGGTTCGTTTGACACAATCGTCGGGTTAGGTCGTAACTTTAGGAGAACGGATACACAGACACACACGTGTTTAAGTTCTTACTTCTCTCTCTTTTCTCTTTTTCTGATTTTAATAGACGACGAGCGACGCGCGCCGCCGTGCCGTCTTTCCGAGACACCTGATAGAAAAACCCCCATAATTAGCCTCGTAATTATTATGAATTAGTCTCGCAAAAACGCGAATTAAACGCCGAGTAAAATACGGCTTCGCGTGGCTTGTGGAAGCGGTTTTACAGATTCGGGACCAGTTCTTCGGGAACTGGGGGATTAATTTACTTTACGACGAGGTAGCATTTTAATCACGTAACTCGGAAATTATGTATTTTGCGACTGATGCAGTAATGTAAGTTCGGTTGCTCGGTAAAATAAGGGTAATATCGGTCTCCTTTTTTAATCAATCCTTCCTTTAAAAAAATGTCAGCGGGAGATTTTATTTAGCACAATTTTTCAATCATTAACATTACATATCTTGCAAATAAGTCTCAAAATTTTGTTAAACTAAAATTTATACAAAATTAAGTGAATAACATAGTTTTGTTATTTGCGTTAAAATAACGGTTTCTAATTCTTCTTCAATTTAAGTAAAATTACATAACGCTATTCTAATATTTTTTATCATATATAATGTTATACAAATTTAATGATAAAATATATTATTGCAATAAGAAAAAATCCCATATTGTAAAAACTTGTATTTTTCCGTTGTATTAATGAATTATTCTCAGACACATTCTCAGAGCTCATCTACGAACGATGAGCAAAATCAAGTAAATTCTCAGATTATATAATTGATAATTAAAGAAAAATACCGTAGATTCCCTCTTTTTCTCGCCACGGCGGGAGGGGGAGTGACGCAGGAAGGGCCTTCACCTTTCATTCTGAAGTAACTGTACAACTGTGGAAAGTTAGGGAATGGATGACAGAAGCAAACAGCTGTTGTCGTAATCTCGAAGTTCGATTACGTGTTGGCGACGGAAATAATCTCTGATAACGCTAATAACCGTAATAAATACGTAACTAAGAGAAGTTACTGCGCTCTCGCAATTAATCGCGCACCGTCGGAATTAAAGAATGATCTCGCAAACACGTTTGTCCATTTTAGATGTTTATTTTATTTTCGAGGCGAGTCTCTTATAAATTCAATCTCTTCACTGCCTATTCTATTAATTTTTATTAAATTTCTTTGAAATGATTTTTAATATCTTTTTACTTTAAGCTATTAATATATATGCATATATCTCAGTCAGTTATTAAGTAATCTCTAAATTATTTCCTTATTATTTAAAACGCACTATTGTATATGAGAAGAGGTTTAATATAAAGAAATTTTCTCTCTGTGCTATATTATTTCGAGTAATACCGGCACGTTGGTAAAACTGATAACTTTTCATTAAACGCCATTGTTAATTAACGCGACGTTTTGTTGGCGATGTAGAAATAGACATCCAACAGTGAGAAAGAAATCTCGGCGCACACAATGGAGGAGACGCGATGAGAGTTCTAATGAAATTGCTGGAGCGGAAACGCAACAGAAAACGTCATTAATGTCGGCGCAGCGAACAATTATTGTTGTTTATGAATTATAAATTATTAATTATTACGACTATCTTTGATCGCACGACTATCTTTGATCATTACCTATTCCTTAATTAGAAAACAGGATTTTTGCACACTGAATACACATTAGCAACGACGTACACAGAAAACAACTTTAAAATATCAAACTTGATATTTTTTAAACAATTTAAAGACGATATTTTTTTTTAGCGAGAATAAATAAACGTTGATATTTTCCGTATTATAAGCAAACAGAGATGGAAAGCATTTGTCTTTTGCAAATGAATGTTGGATTTAGAAATAAATAATAAAATCTTATTCTTATGTATATCTAAAAATATAATCAAATCTATTTTTAACAAAATTTCTATTTTGTGCTATTTGCAGTAAGATATTTAATATTGATGATTATAAAGTTGTGAAAGAAGATGAAACCTAATCAAATTTGTACTAGGGCGAAATCGATTTCGAAATTAGAGAAAGGACAATTTGCAAAATCTGGCAATCATTCTATATATTGTGCGGGAACAAGATTATTAGTCACACAATATTGTTTTGAAATCTTATTGTTTACCAAACGGATCGTTAGTTTTGAACATGAAATCGATGCGTACAAAATTCACGAGGGATCAATGTAATATATCCCTTGGACGGATGTGCGTGCGAAGAATGGCCGAAGTTGTGCGTGAAAGAGAAAGAGAGGATTGCTTACGTAAGAAATCGGTCGGCCGCTTTCGTTTGTTCTTAAACACACACGCTTAATAGTTATTCGCCGCGGAAGCGAATCCGTTTGGAAATTCAATTTCTATCATTTAGCTGAATCGAGAAACCACAGAAGACGCAGAAAACGCGCTTCGCAAGAGCAATATCGATTAAGATCTGTACACGCGATCTATGCGGCCGAAACGAGTTTGACTCTTTTTTTTTTTCGCACAGAAATGCGCTCGGTGAAGTGCCGATCTTCTTTCGCACGACGATATTTCACGTTTCATATTTAGATTAATTGAAAGATTCTTTTATTATCACGGAGCTTAATGCAAGAATGATCCAGTTTACTTTATTAGAATTTGAAAAAAGTTTATGTAGTTAAATGCATTTACAAGTATAAAATTAATTTTCTTTTAATTAAAAAAATATATAATAAAGTTTAATAAAATTTTTAATTAATTGTATGAATAGACAAAAATTATATATATATATATATAT
>NW_021853667.1:1048140-1051782 GCF_003651465.1 Formica exsecta
TTTTGTAAAATAATTTTAGATTTCAATATTAAGGAGACAAAATATATTGAATTCTATCCGTTTAGAAATCACTATTTTTCTATAATAATTTCTATGAGGAATTATAACAATAATATCTAATTATATATAACAATATTTATTTTATTTTAATTATAAATTTTAATGATCAAAAATTTCTTGAAAAAATCTAGCATATGAATCTAATGTTGATTTACACGCGTTTTTTTTCCGGTTCGTTCAGCTTGCATAACAGATTTTTGTTTGTGATTTCGCGTGAGAAATTCGACTGCGATCGATAATAACAATCGAGAGTAAATTTTATTTTTATTTTTTTGACTCGGTAACCCAGTGATGCTTGACCTTTCTCACACACGGCGCACGATTTAGCCTCCGGTACGCATTATTGTAGAAACTGCCGCAAACGTCGGATAAGATCGTCCAGTGCGATTTGTGCGTCCGGTGCGGAGAGAGACGCGTGTTTTATTACCCGCGCCTCTCCTGAGCGTTTCGCCCCCGCGGCTAATCATGGCATATCGAACGCCGTCAAGATGAAAGCCTGTTAACCTGATTAACATAGAAAGGGAGATTTGCATGCGTACAATGTGACTTGCGAGAAGTAGCTCCGACAGATATCATCTTTTACAACGTACTAACTCACTAGGTCAAGATTTTACTTATTTTTAATCCCTTTTCCCGAGGCAATGCTACATTTTTGAAAAAAGTATGTGACACACGATAATTGTTGACGCACCACGTTGAGATTTTGATATTGTTTGCAAGTGACTTGATGGTAAAAATAAAGCTACATATTTAATATAATAGCAATATTAATCGATTAATTTTATGTGTGAAATTAAATTATTTTTAACAAATATATTACATTTTTAATAATTATATTCGATTCTTCGAATTTAAAACAAGTGACATTTTTTGCCGATTTTTTTTTTAGAACAGTTATAATTATTTATATTATATTTCTTTATTTATTTTTTACAAGAAAAATCGAAGCATATTCCATAACGGATTCACACGAGGAAGCTCGACGTCGATCGAGTGAGCATTATGTTGCGATCGGGATGCGAGAGCGTGGGTGCATCGCACGTATAAACGTGACGGAAAGAAGGGGCCTCTCGATTATCGAAGTGAAAGTCGCGGATCGTTGCGGCGAAGCATTCAGTCGCGCCGCGATCGCCGCAGCGAGCGTTTCACGTTGTATTTTGTGTCTTATTTCGAGGTCAGCCTTGGTCCGGGAGCCAGTGTACCTTTTTGCGGGAAAACGTATAGAACAGTGCGATGTGTTACATGCTTGTGATACTCTTGGATTTAAAGCTCTCCGACTGCATCGGACGTTCGAAAGGTGCGATCTTGAATCGAATATCGATGGATTAATGATAGATTTAATAGAGATTGCCCTACTGAATTAGAATTCAAAATTATAGCTAATATTCTTGGGATAGTTTGCCAAAATTTTTCCTTTAATAAAAATATCAAGACATTCATTAAATTATAAATTTAATCGATGAATAAATCAAGGAGACAAGACAATTTAAAGAAAGATTTTTTGTCAATCAAATTTTAATTGAATGTATGAATAGACAAAAAATTATATATTTCTGGTAAAATAATTTTAGACTTCAATATTAAAGACTCAAAATATATCGAATTCTATCTCTTTATAGAAATCAATATTTTTCTATGAGAAATTATAATAATAATCTTTAACTATATGTAATAATATTTAACTTATTTTGATTCTAAATTTCAATGACTAAAAAATATTATAAAAATAACCAAATTTTAAAATAGCAAATATTTTTTTGTCAAGTAAGTTTTAGTAACATGTGTGAAAAATTAAAAATCGTATTTTTTATAAAATAATATTAAATTTTAATATACATTAAAAGAAGAGAGAATATCATAGAATTGCACATATTTCCCTCTATAAAAAAATCTCCATAAAAATTGTAATAGTAATCTCTCTCAAACTACGTGTAAATAACAACATAAACTAAAAATGTATACAAGCGTCACGTTCGGTCAGTCGCTAAAAAATTATAACAGTAATCTCTAACTATGTATAATAACACTTTATCGGACATGGAGTGAAGAAATCGGGCATTACTCGCGACCGAGGTTTTCTTCCGCAAATTATAGATCGTGGACATGGTCGCCGATGGCGAAGGGAGTATGAATCGCTCGGCTCGAAAAACAGTTATCCCGCATGCCGGTCATTGATTTCATCGCGCCGGACGGCCGTTTGTTGTTACGAATTCGAAATTACTCGTCGATTGTCGGCGAAGTGTTGCGAACGCAGGATTTCACAAATAGTAGTAGTAGCGGACAGCGAGTAGTAGGACCGGTCGCAAACCGGGGAGTAGTCATCCTCCGTTGTCGCCAGGCGATTTAATTATCATCGGTCGCGCCCCGCGTTTAACTAGGAGATAATTTTAGAAATTCAGAAATCAAATGAAATCTTGGCGATAAAATAGGGCTAATGATTAATTTTGTGATAAGAGTAAATTTGGTACAATGAGAGATATGTGTCTTGAAGATTGACGGATAAATAGAACGAATCCCAGTGAAGCTATAATCTTCCCATACGCGATAATAGAAATTAATTATAAAATTGTTGAAGGGATGTGAAATACGACTGAGTAAAAGAATGAATAAAGACTTAACCGGCTGGATCGAGTTATGTCTGTAAAAGCCGTTCTGGGATATAACTCCTTCGTGAAAGGCTTAACCTCGGGCTCTCGTATACACGCGATAACGGAAATATTACCCGACTAAGCTTGAATACTCGCATAAGTTTGTGGTCGTGTTCGTGCGAATCTATCAAAGTTGCGTCGGACAAATGATTAATTAGGCCTCTCTGAGCGGCTGAGTTGATTAAGGCAAGGCAAGATATTGAGATAAAATCTTTGTAAAGAGTAAAAATCTCTCGTTATATTAGAAGTTTGATAAAGTTCTATAGGTCGAGGTAGATATTGAGAAAAAATATTTAAAAATTCGTTTCATACGGATATAAGGCAGACTTGTTCCCCCTTCTATTATTAAATTAATTTCGAAAGATCGTTTAAATTATAAGAGCCTTTCTTTGCCATTAAATAACAATAAATTTGAATTAAAAATTAAAAATAAATAAGAATTTAGATTAAAAATATATTATTTTTATGTACCTTTTTTTAAAATATGATACATTAAATTGTAGTTTATATTTAACCACATAGATCCAGGTTCTGATTTTAAGGAACGGCTCGTGGGATACTCGATGGGGGAAGTATTGATGCTTCATAGAGAACCACAAATCGATACATACACGAGACCCGTTCTCCACGTCCTGTATGCGCTTCGGTCTACCACGCGTGAAGGCTTTGGCCGTCTGGCTTACGGTACATTGTAATTATGTTATAGGCCCCATTGCCTCAGCCCCGTTGGTGTGCGGGAGATTCGTGTACCGAAAAATCTCATCGTCTCGCGGAATAATCTTCCAGAACCATATTCTCCTTTGACGCTTTAGTATTTTTTTGCCGAATGTTCCGTTAATCCGGAATAGATTGAAGGATCTAGCAGAGTCTAAGAATAGCATTTATATCGAGTTATTTTTAGTCTGTTTTTTTTTTGTGATTGAAATAAGATTAG
>NW_021853667.1:1053917-1061883 GCF_003651465.1 Formica exsecta
AAATCGTATTTTTTATAAAATAATATTAAATTTTAATATACATTAAAAGAAGAGAGAATATCATAGAATTGCACATATATTTCCCTCTATAAAAATCTCCATAAAAATTGTAATAGTAATCTCTCTCAAACTACGTGTAAATAACAACATAAACTAAAAATGTATACAAGCGTCACGTTCGGTCAGTCGCTAAAAAATTATAACAGTAATCTCTAACTATGTATAATAACACTTTATCGGACATGGAGTGAAGAAATCGGGCATTACTCGCGACCGAGGTTTTCTTCCGCAAATTATAGATCGTGGACATGGTCGCCGATGGCGAAGGGAGTATGAATCGCTCGGCTCGAAAAACAGTTATCCCGCATGCCGGTCATTGATTTCATCGCGCCGGACGGCCGTTTGTTGTTACGAATTCGAAATTACTCGTCGATTGTCGGCGAAGTGTTGCGAACGCAGGATTTCACAAATAGTAGTAGTAGCGGACAGCGAGTAGTAGGACCGGTCGCAAACCGGGGAGTAGTCATCCTCCGTTGTCGCCAGGCGATTTAATTATCATCGGTCGCGCCCCGCGTTTAACTAGGAGATAATTTTAGAAATTCAGAAATCAAATGAAATCTTGGCGATAAAATAGGGCTAATGATTAATTTTGTGATAAGAGTAAATTTGGTACAATGAGAGATATGTGTCTTGAAGATTGACGGATAAATAGAACGAATCCCAGTGAAGCTATAATCTTCCCATACGCGATAATAGAAATTAATTATAAAATTGTTGAAGGGATGTGAAATACGACTGAGTAAAAGAATGAATAAAGACTTAACCGGCTGGATCGAGTTATGTCTGTAAAAGCCGTTCTGGGATATAACTCCTTCGTGAAAGGCTTAACCTCGGGCTCTCGTATACACGCGATAACGGAAATATTACCCGACTAAGCTTGAATACTCGCATAAGTTTGTGGTCGTGTTCGTGCGAATCTATCAAAGTTGCGTCGGACAAATGATTAATTAGGCCTCTCTGAGCGGCTGAGTTGATTAAGGCAAGGCAAGATATTGAGATAAAATCTTTGTAAAGAGTAAAAATCTCTCGTTATATTAGAAGTTTGATAAAGTTCTATAGGTCGAGGTAGATATTGAGAAAAAATATTTAAAAATTCGTTTCATACGGATATAAGGCAGACTTGTTCCCCCTTCTATTATTAAATTAATTTCGAAAGATCGTTTAAATTATAAGAGCCTTTCTTTGCCATTAAATAACAATAAATTTGAATTAAAAATTAAAAATAAATAAGAATTTAGATTAAAAATATATTATTTTTATGTACCTTTTTTTAAAATATGATACATTAAATTGTAGTTTATATTTAACCACATAGATCCAGGTTCTGATTTTAAGGAACGGCTCGTGGGATACTCGATGGGGGAAGTATTGATGCTTCATAGAGAACCACAAATCGATACATACACGAGACCCGTTCTCCACGTCCTGTATGCGCTTCGGTCTACCACGCGTGAAGGCTTTGGCCGTCTGGCTTACGGTACATTGTAATTATGTTATAGGCCCCATTGCCTCAGCCCCGTTGGTGTGCGGGAGATTCGTGTACCGAAAAATCTCATCGTCTCGCGGAATAATCTTCCAGAACCATATTCTCCTTTGACGCTTTAGTATTTTTTTGCCGAATGTTCCGTTAATCCGGAATAGATTGAAGGATCTAGCAGAGTCTAAGAATAGCATTTATATCGAGTTATTTTTAGTCTGTTTTTTTTTTGTGATTGAAATAAGATTAGTTGTAATCACTTTTAGATTAAAATTTAAAAAAATACTAGGAGTTTGAAATATTATTGGATTTACGGTAAATTTTCTCTTCTCTCTTTTTTCTATAATGTTGTGAATATAATATATTTAAAAAACTTATTTTTTTCACATAGTCTGAAATTTTATATTAATTTATATTTTATATTATAGTGTTGGGATTCTGTAACTTTCTTTATAATACATAATCTCAATTTTTTAATAATGAATCTAAAATGGTTTAATATGCGAAAATATTTCTTAGGAGTTTGTAATCGATCAAGACTTTTCACTGATAATTTCTATCACTGTTATTTTCCACTGTTTTAATATGTAATTCATAAATTAAGGCAATTTTTGCACACAAAAGTTGCATGCGGATTAGAAATGCTGCAGCGAATCCTTTGATCGTACATATTTATTAATCGTCCAATCCGCGCCGTATATAGCGACTGACCGCACATAGCGCGCTCGTATACATCGTTAGATAACAGAACCGACGCGAAGGGAACGTGAAAGGTCTCTGGTTCACGGCGTGGCGACCGGTATCTCGCCGGTATCGCCTCGTCGCCGCGAGTGGGTTCTGGTTGCCAAGCAGCGGCTGCGGAGACGGCAATCCAGGTGGAGAGAGAGATCGTTCCTCGTTTCCTCGTTGCTCAACCACCTCGATTGCGGTCGTGTACGGTAATTACAACGCCCGGTAATACACGCGCGACGTCTTATCCGCACCCGCATATCGTTACTTATTACGCGACGTTCGCCGAGATTACAGGAGCCAAATCATTGATACTTTTGAGAGAATAGACTCTTTGCGTCTCTTGGAAATTGAGGTGCAAGAATAGGCTTTATAAATTTTCAAGTTGCTTAGTAAATTGAAAAATTATTTACGTTATATCTTGGATTATGCAATTATATTTCGTAATCATTGCCTGATCTCGATTATACAATCTAGTTCTCAGTGTTATTTTGTTTCAGATCTTGCAATATTTTAAAAAAACGAGAAAGTAAAACACTTATTATAATACTTATTAATCATAGTTAAAATAACTCTTTTATAGTCGCTGGAAATTAAATTCGTTTTCTTTGAAATTAATTTAACTTTTTTTAAATATTTATGAAAAGCATGTACAATCGATTACATTTACTTCTCTATTATCTGGATTGGATATCACGAAATAAATGCTATATTATGTGTCTGTCTGTTCTCGGACGAAGAAAATTACGCGAGTGTGTGATTAGGTGAACATTACGTAACTAACTAAAATACTCGGCGTGCACATGATTTCCCAAGATGCAGAGCCGATTAATTGACTCACGTGCAACATTGAAAATATGACATAGCAGTGACATTGGTCTAATTTATAATACTCAGATCGAGTGTGAATATTTATTATTCGCCTTATTTTTATCTTTTCAATCGATGTTCTGATTTGACATTTTAACAAAATTTAGCTATCAGATTATTTTCTAATACCTGGAAAATGTTTATATTGCATTTAAATATTTGCAACGTGTTATTTAATCAAACTTTTATGAGTGAAATTAAAAAAATTTTGTTGTTCGGAATTTCAATCTCGAGTATAGTAGTAATATTGAGAGGTCGATTACACGAAAACGAGACTCGATTTACGGCCCGTGGGTCGCAGGTCGCGGCTGACTGGTGGCTCACAATGCGCGATCCCGGTCGATGGTTTTTTTTTTCCTGTAAACGAGTTCTCTGTCGAATCGGGAAACGCGTTGGCGATGACGAAAAACCGACGGAGAACGGCCAGTCGAAGATAAACTGTCGCTGTCACCACCTCGTATACACGCATATCGCGAAACAATATTTGAAGTATGCAACCCGCGTTAACAGCCATGACTTTAATCTCCGCGCGCTAGATTGGTCTATATGGTAAAAGTGATCGGTTTTTTTCGAGCACCCACGCTCTGGATGTTATCAAGCTGTGCGGCTTGATCTCTGCCAATTTTGGAGATCTCATCGCGAGATAAGAGAAACGAATTGTAGCTATAATCAAATATATGAACAGCTTCTTTACTCATGTATTCTATTCTACAAGAGATATTTGAATTTATTTATGATATAATAAAATAATTTAAAAAAATAAAGTCATACATCTAATTTTTATTTTCATTTAATCTATGCTGTTAGAGAATTTTTTATCGTCCCAGATAAAAGAAATCTGTTCCTCTTCGTTTATTTTTCATATTTATTTTATTATAATTTTTCCTTCTTTTTTTATTTGAGAATTTTGAATATATGTTTATATTGTATTTATTTTAAGCATGGAAAAAGAACAACAAAAGCTAAAAGGAATAGATTCTCAGATAAATGCACGAGTGTAGGATATACGTAAGGATATAATCTCGCGACCGAATCTTCGTGAACCGATGCTATACTTGACGAAACGCATGATCGTGTACAAATAAAACCGAAAGTCTTCTCGTCACAGAAAGTACAGCAAAGGAGGGAAAATGTGGGCGTGCGATACCGCGATATCGATTGCGGAGATCATCCGCTCGTGCTTTCGATCTCACTTGAATTTTATTATCTCGCGCCGAGACATTTCCCTCCCGCCCAGGAAATGAACTCGCTGTCAAAATTGCGTCGCTATTCTTTCCGCGATATATATTTCCCATTTCGTAATTCTTGGAAATTGATTTTTTTCAGGACAAATCTAAAGGAGGGAAATTTTGAGGGCGATTTTCTTGCCATCTGAAGGACCAACGAAAAGGCATGGCGAGACAACAGACCGTGGATCGAAACATTCCTCATCTGCGGGACATCTTCGGCTTCGGCAGCAAATGGGACGCACGCGGCCACGCCGAGGAGAAGGCGCCCGGGCACGATAGCGCCGTGTCGGTGGGCTCCACGTCGGGCGAGGAGGAGAGCCCGAAGAACAGCAAGAAGAAGAAGTCGCGTCGCCGCGACAATAGCAAGACGCTGACGGAAAGCGACGTTAAACACCTGGAGCGGCACCTGTCGATGAAGAAGACCATACGCAAAAAAATCATGCGTGATCTGCAGCAGGCTTTCGTCGAAGACCCGAACGAGTTTCGCGTGGACGACATACCGCCAGAGCAGCTCAAGGCGGAGATCAATATCCAGAGCCTGAGCTTCGGCACGCCGTCCCAGAAGCAGGGACGCACGCGTGGCAATGCCGAGAGCACGTTCCTCGATATGTTGCGCGGTGGCGGTAAGAAATTTGTGTCTGCTATTTGAAACTAAACTAGCAGTTTTATTAACTTTCAATTATTTCGAGATTTCCGAGATCTAATAAGTTTGAAAATAATATAATGTAATTTATTTCCTTAAAAAGAACGTTATATAAAAAGTAAACGCTGAGAATTTAATAAAATATATTATTTAATTAATTCATATTTCTCTCTTTTTTATAAAATATTATAACATTTCACAAATCTAATTTTGAAATATGTTCTTTTCAAATATTAATTTTTACAGAAAAGTTATTTATGTGTTCACATACAATAAAATCTTATATTTTATCTTATTATATCAGATTTTATTTTTTACAAATCTTCTTTAGATGATCATATGAAACTTTAAAATGTTTTAGGTTTGGAAAAAAACGGAACGGACGGTGATCGAGATTCGGGACACGGGGGATCGCCGACCAGGGAGACGCCCAGCGCTCAGGACACGGACGACGAGTCCAGCTATGCATACGAGGCGCCAGCCACGACGCCCACAAAGAAGAGCGGCAATTTCTGGAGACGCTTCACCATGAAGAATCGCAATAAGCGATAAATCCACGGATTTATCCAAGATCAATCAACGCAAAGAGAGAGCGTACCGATACTTTATATTCTCCGTCATCTCGATAATTTTTACCAGCGTAGTTAACGAAGCAGAGCTTGCAACTGTGATATACATAAAAACCAATTCATCTCCATCTCTCCCTCGTCCCCCTCCCTCCCGAGACGATTCTTCTCCGTCGAATTTTAAGAGGTTCCCGAAATTCAATCGCACAACAAGACCGAGGACCAATCAATGCTGTACAAATTTCGGATCTAAGCGCATAAATTTTTATACAATACGATACATCAAAAGAACATACACACCTTTTGGACCAGCATTTTTATCATGTGTTATCACGACATATCACGAGATGTAATCAATGCCGAGGTAGAAGAGAAGAGAGACACAGGTAATTTATACCTTTTTTAAATTCTAAAATAAGAAAAAGTAATTTAAGAATTCAGAAAATGCAAAAAAGGAGTATGTACTTATTTTCATTTTGAAAAAAAGATAAAAATTCTTTTATAATTAAATCCCTCGATCCCTCGTAGCTAAGTATCCTAGCGAAGGTATTGGAAGAAAAGCACTCTGCAAATACAAATTTTTTAGCTGCGTTTTTTTTTTGTGTTTAAAACGGAATTTATATATTCAAGCTCCGAAGAGAAAGAGAGAAAGAAGGAGAAAATAAAGCATAGCAAAAAAATGCGGTCGGAACGAACGGATTTATGTAGGGATTGTCCGAGCAATTCCGCTGTACATATATATATATATATATACTCTTTCTCGAAATATATCGGGGGAACTTCTTAAAACTCTCCGACTCGAAACGCGTAACGATCGATGTACCCGATAACGTATGTAACTCCCATCTTTTGACACGTACTTAAAGAAAACGTAAAAATAGAAAACGAAGGCAGCGACACAGACACGTGTGTAGTATTTAAGAGTTTAGCTAGTTTTATTTTTTCTTAACATAAGAACGCGGATAAGGCAATTGTAGGTGATCGGTATTAAAAGAGGTATGTACGCATGCGCGCCGATTAGGTATTAGCTAGTCAACATCGTTAAAACATATACCCGAGAGACCCGGACGATTTTCTTACTAGCAAAATCGGATTTGATATCGACTTTTTTGTAACACACACAAAACTCGAAAGTAAGATATTTTTTAGCTATTTTTTACCAGTTCGAAAAAATTTACAACTTTAAGATTCATTCGAAAAATACACACACATATATAAGGAACTTGGTGAATTATGTTGTTTAAATGCGATACATTGCATTTTTCGTTATACACTTTGAACTTTAAGATATATTGGTGTTTATCGAAATGCTATTGTTCCTACCGTTTTTTGAGATATTTTTCGCTAGTATTATAGGCATTGTCATTCGCGAAAACGGTTTATACATTTGTATCAACTGTTGTATCTCTCCCTCATCCTTTATTACGATAATAATAATTATAATAATTATTCCTTTTAATATTAACTGCAACATTATATGTATATTATAAGCTTTAAATGTATCATATTCGAAGACTACGTCATATAAGAGCAGCAATATACTCGAATAAAAATCTCATAGATATTATGCTTGTTTTTAACACACATACACATTACTCGTTTTTCTTGCAAAAAAGTTTATTGTAATATATATCTCATAACAAATGTAATAGATAATACTTTTTGTTTAACCTTTAACTCTGACAAGCAGTATAAATGTTTTAAAATTTCTTTGCGGTTAAACATCGTAATCTGATAGATCGCGCCTTGTCAGTTACAGGCAATGGAGATCAAAAAGGATATATATTTAGTTAGGATTATTTTATATTGTATATACAAAAGAGTGCGATATAAAAATACTTCAAAAAATATTCATAAACATTTGCTTTTTCTTTTGCACATAATCGAGGATTATTCATTCGTAAATTTTGGCGGACGTTTCTCCAGGAAAGCCGTCATTCCTTCTTTTCTGTCCGCCTAAAAAATTAACGTTTTGATACGTTAATAAATTTGTAAGTTTCTTTTATACAGACGATCATATAAATATATGTACAAACGGAAATCTTACCAGAGAGAAAGTACTGTGAAACAGTTTCTTCTCAAATTGAAGTCCTTGTTGCAATGTTGTTTCATATGCTAAAATTAAATACAATATAAGTAAATATACACATTTCGCGCAGACTTAAATTACACAAATCGACATGCTTAAATAATTTTTTAGATAACTTATCAAATAATTTTTAATTACCAGCATTAACAGACTCTTTGGCTAGTGAAACGATTAATTGTGAGTGAGATGCGATTTTCTCGCCCAGTTTCACCGCTTCTCCGACCACTTTGTCAGCCGGGAAAACCTTACTGACCAAACCTAGGCAGATAAAATAAAATAGAATTTTTAGTCTTAAATTCATAA
>NW_021853667.1:1062293-1076940 GCF_003651465.1 Formica exsecta
TATATATATGTATATTGTGCAAAAATAGTTATATAAAATTATTTTTGTTAATTGTTGGAATGATCTTAGAATACAATATACAGAAAACTGGTAATTTTCTATGGAATTACCTCATCCATATGATTTTGTGGATTGCCAGAAATTTTATAGAAACATCGAATCAATCACTTTCACTGATATATATACATTTATTTTTCCCTACGCAAAATTCTGATTTTAGTAAATTTCTGATCCATTTTAAAACGCATAAACTTACCGCTTCTCTCAGCTTCTTCCGCGGTGATCATATTGCCGGTAAGCACTATTTCCATAGCTTTACTTTTACCGATGATTCTGGTTAGTCTCTGAGTACCACCCGCTCCGGGGATCGTACCGATTACGATTTCCGGTTGGCCGAACCTGGCCTTGTCGCCGGCGTAAATAATGTCGCACATCATAGCGAGCTCGTTGCCGCCGCCCAACTGCGATCGAAAGCGAAGAATGTGTATCATCGAATGATTTATCACATTTATTTCACCAATTCTTTGCGGAGGAAAGCTGCACTACTTACAGTGTAACCATTTACAGCAGCAATTACGGGCTTCTTGTTTTTGGAAATATTATCCCAGTTAGCTATGAAGTTCTCTTTCAGATTCGTCGCGTATGATTTATCTTTCATTTCTTTGATGTCGGCACCTATAAAAATAAGAGATATATCCATATTTATCTATAATAATACCACAGGGATAATGTACATATATAGTTGTGATTAGATAATACATTATATAAGTAGAGATATTACTATAAAAATATTTATGTGGAATAAAATTCACGTATAATCTTACCAGCAGCGAATGCCTTTTCGCTTCCGGTAATGACGATGGCACCGATTGACGAATCTGTGCTGAAATGCTCCAAAGCGTGATTCATCTCATTTATCAATTCATCGCACAGAGCATTTAATGCCTTTGGCCTGTTCAAGGTGATAAGGCCCACATTCTTCTTTTCACCCACTATCTCGGTTTTAATGCATTCATAATTGCTCCCAACTTGACCTATAAATCCGATTTTAAAATAACTATTTTAAGAAATAAAAAGATACAATTCCCTATATATACATTTTTTATAACATTTTTCGCGACAAGAAATTCTATAGGAAATTATTTATCTATGATTATTATGATAAATTAAGAAGAATGAATATTAAATTAATATTTTGCTCGCACGACATTTTTTGTAAATCTTTTTATATTTCTGCTGTGAAAAGTATATTTACAGAGTATATACCAAAAAAGTTTATTTATATTTAAATCCTTATCTGAATTTAAGACACTATTCTATACACTATTTTATACACGGTTACCGATACCTGTAGACTCTGTAAGTGTTTGCGCATGTTTTTTGATGCTTACAGTTATCGGTAGCCGTGTATAAAATAGTGATCTTAAATTAACGTAAATATGTTTTGCTCACGATTTGTTTTCGAAATAATGGCATGGTTAAATAAGCAAATGGATAGATAAGCGAATAGATAAATTATCGCTACATCAGTAGATCTATACTGGTAAATAAAATTGCGAGAGAGTTTCAGAGAGTTACATGCAGTAAATAACAATGTCTTTATCACGATAGGAAATTTATTTATGTGATTGCAAATTCTCTAACCAAAAAGCATGTTATTGAAATAGAAGTAGAACTTAATATATTTAATATAATAAAATAAGCTCGCTCCATATAAATTTCGCATATTTGCAAATACTTAATGTGCATTTAAAAATTATTTTCATTAGTTATATTTAAAAAAAATATCACGGAGGGAATGAAAAAATGCTATATCAATGACTGTGCGCTTGAATAAACAATTATTTGCCGATAAGCAAATAAATGCATTCGTTCTTAATCATTTACATAAATTGCGTAACAAATTGTGAGTGATTTTTCCTTTAAAGATTTGCCTAAATCAAAATATTTTTTCAAGTAAAAAAGAATAAAAGATTTGTGTAGTGCCCAAATGCATATATTCAAAGAGAAATAACGAAACAATATCTTATTTAATCCTAATTAACCTTAAATGTCCGTTCTATGATATATATACGAGGACTGACAATTAAATTCGTAGAAAAAAATTATTACAATTACAAAACACACTTATTCGTTATCTGATATACGGTTCCCTTCAAAATAGTTTTTCCCTCTAATTGTAATAAATTTTGTCTACAAACTTAATTGTCAGTCCTCGTATATATATGTACATATACAGTGGCGTGCAAAAATTTCCGGCCAGTGACATTTTGTAAATATAACAATTATAACTATAAATTCTTCATTTCACAAACCTAAACAATATTCTTTCACTATATTATTTTGTTTCCTATATGTTATACTCGCACCTGATAATGGTTAAAAAGTCATTAAGTTTTTTTCAATAAATTAGAGTACGAAATGTCACTGGCCGGAAACTTTTGCACGCCACTGTATATGTATCGTACGTATATATATATATATACTTTTTATTTAAATCATCAAGTTTCCAAATTTTGTTTTAGCATACATTATCTAAATATGGATTTAAAATGACTTTATATTGTAATTTAAAGTAATATGTATTTTGTGATGTAACAGAAATTAATGATTCTACGCATGCACATGATTAAACTTTCCTCTGAAAACCATACAATACAGAGCAGAGATTAAATAATCTGTATAAATTTAAATACGTAATTTCATAAAAAGTCATTGCAAGCAATCTATATTAATATATGATCGATCGATACAGTGTACATACAAAAAAAAATTAAAAAAATATTCCATCGAAAACAAGTTCTCGACCCGACAACAATGAACGAGTGACGTAGAAGCAAGTGATTATACCGGGTGTCCGCGCGGTAAGATCTCGATGTCAAGTGACCATGATCGATGGTTAGGGAAAGTAAAAATCTTAGCTCACTATTTACTTACAGGAATAATACCTGACGACGGGTGTGACAAAATGCTGCGGTTTTCGGGTTGCGTGCGACACGCGCGAGAAGAGAATTTGTGACACGCGGCTGGCGGACATGTTGATAGTTCAAGTATTCATAGATAAATGTCGACATCGAAACTGTTCCATGAATGATAGCATGGTCACTCTTGCCAACTCTCGCTACAGAAATGTTACTGATTCTCTTTCAAACACGAAAAAATTCAAACTCGCTTTATATATTATTAAAAATTCTAGACTATTATTAAATATTAATTAAGTACAAAACGTGACTTTTCAAGTAGAGCTATTTATTTATTGATCAGCTATTCAGTTAATTACTCAGTTTACTGATTAGTGATCGATCGATTAATCGTTCGATCAATCGTTGCGTATTTTACTTTTAGTAAGAACGTAAAATTGTAATTTAATATTATCTATTTTTATCAACATTTTTTCCTTTTTTTAATCGATTATCTGCTATTGTACATATATTATCTCTTTCTGTAATTTTTTTATTTTTGACAATCTATTCATATCATGCGGAATATGAATAAATACGAAATAAATGCAGATTTTTTAATTTTTTAACGGTTTTCCAGTTTTGATTCACAAGTAACACATTTTTTGCTAATTAAAAGATAAATAGAATTTATCTCATAATGTTATCGGAAAATTTCATAGAGTGCTTAAATACTATATATGTGCCTTATATTTTACATGATAAAAGATTATATATCTAATCTCTTTCTCAGGAGGATATTTTGTAAATTAAAATAATTATTATTTTATTATAATTATTTGTGTGTGTGTGTGTGCATATATATTGTACATATATTGTATACTTTAGCACGTGTAACAATTTTTATAAAACAAGAGATCCAATAATAATAGATAATTCCGAGAGTTTTTTTTTAAAGGCATAGTTTTGCCTTCTCGCAAATTGATTGATTTAATCAAATTGATCGATTTGCACGAATTTATAAGAAACGGCGCGAAAAACTGCAGTTCCGAATCAGCGATCCGCGACCGTGATCGATGATGCATACGATGACTAGACTGAAACATAAAGAGAAAAGAAAAAAAAGCGAGAATAGACGCTTGTCTGTCACGCGTTTACGCGGTGAAAGTATTTTGATTCGGAAGGGGGAGTTCACCTGCGGACAGGTAATAAAGCGGCAGACGGCACCTCGACATTGAACGAACTTGAATTTACCGTCAGTTCACGGTCGTTCGTTCGAGCTTACCGTTTCTATCGGCACCATGCGTACGATTCTGCTGCTCACCTTCCTGGCAAACGCCAATCTCAATGGATACGCAGGTGAGAAAATTTATCTATTTGAAAAAAAAAAAAAAATTTTTTTTTTTGCAAAAGATGCATGTAATTATATTACTTATATATAAAAATATTTTGTATAAAATCGTTACATTATTATTTACATTATTATTTTTTTAAATTACATATTATTGTGAATTTTGTCGAATAAAACGTTTTTTAATTGTAATACTTCCACATATATACATATATTGTAAATAGAATTTTTTGTGATTTTGATAACATTTTCATTTAAATAATAATATTTTAACTATTATAATATAATTTTGATTGTATATATATTTTTGAAGGATTTTTCAAACTATCGATTTAATTGTCATCGTAGAGGAAATTTGGCAGCAGGACCTGTCTAAAGACATGCAGATAGGTGCATCCACCGAAGGCTACGATCGCGTAGGATTGCGATGCGGCGCCGAAAAGATGACCGTGGAGCTCAGGACGACGGAGGATTTTTCAGGAGTGATCTACACTCAGGGTAACTTTTACTCCAGAGAACCGTCCTGCTTCCTCGACCCAGTTCGCGGTAGAAGTTTCACTATGAGCATCCCTTTGAACAAATGCGATACTGAAAGGGTAAGTAAATGCACGTTAATTCTGTTAATTTCTTCTCTTCAAGCTATCGTTTCAATTTATCGTTCATCTTAGCAAGAGAAAATTCATTCAAAATTTACGATAAAGAATTCTTTAAAATAAAAGTAATGTCTGCTTTAAAGTAGAATTAATTTTATACAGCTTCTTTCGCAGTTGATGTTCTCTCATTTACTTATCTATTTTTATATGTGATATATAAAACATGTATTATAATTTATATATAATAAAAAGTCGATGAAAGTAAGTACAATAATTCGTACATCACATTTTCGAATGTATATCATTTTATAATTAATTTCTCAGATTTCTCTCATTTTTATTCATGGTTTTTAATAAATAATGAAACTGGAAAATATCAGCATATAGCATTTTCTAAAAAATATCACGGTATTAAAATAAATTGACAATATTTTTTAATTGTACCTTTGTTAAAATCAATAAAAATCCAGCTCTCTCTCATTCTCTTTATAACAATCTCTCGTTTTAACTTTATTCATTAATAAATAATGTTTTAGAATGAATAAATATCTAGTAGATGCCTATCTGATATTTCTTTCACTTTTTTTTTAATTTTAAAATTTTAAATTTTATCAGAATGGAGAGAAATACAGCAACGTCGTGGTCATCCAGCACGATGATGAGCTATTGACTCCGGGTGATGCTGCTTTTACGTTAGAATGTGACTTCTCAAAACCGCGTGATCTCACGGTAACAGCGAATTTAAATGGAAGCAAGAAAAGGTATAATTGAAGGCATTATCTTGTCATTAATTCAACTCACTTTCGATATGAGAGTGTTGTGATTATCGCGTGTTTTCAATTATTCATAAGTTTATTAGAGATATAATTGATTTTCTCTGCAGTACGCGGAGCGAATTATGTAAAGAATATCACTAATTACCATCCTAATCTATGAAAAAAATTCCTATTAAATATTTTAATAAAAATGTTTTATGACGCATAGTTTTGGACACGGTATTATTCTTATTATAATTTTATATATAGAGCGTGTAAAAACTAGATTAAACGAAGGAACATATTCACATCCTTTAAGTCATTGAGATACTGCGATTTTGTCGAGGTTTCTTTTCAAATTTTTTTTACAACTTTAACATTAAATATCTCAATAAATAATAATACATTTCCATTTTCAGGTACACTAGATCGAGTATAGCTCTCGTTGACGCCGATCCAGGAAGGAACAGGAGAAAAAGGGCGGCGTATGTGGAAAGCTACAATGACGAAGTTGTTTTCGTGCCGCAAAAAGCGTATCGTAAGACAAACAATGAATTGTGAGATACCAGTATGTGCTAGCTATAATAAAGGACTAAATGTGCATTTTGCCCTTTTCTTTCGCTGCGAAACTTTCCCGGCTGATAATCGCCGTTCATAAATTTTTCACTTATAATTTCGCAAGTTTTCCACTGGCACAATCTGGTGGTCTCTCCGCAAATTCTACAGTTTTTTTTTTTACACTGAGCATGTTCAGCGAACGCAACAATTGTCGATGACAACAATAATTATCTTTGATATATCCATACTTGATAGGTCCATTAAATTAAGTTTTCCTTTTCCAAAAAGATTGATCATTTAATTCGCGTTTGCTGAACGTGATCATCACACAATAAAAACACATATTCGAATTGATTCCAGGATAAAAACAGTCATTGGATAACGTCTTGCTAAATCATATCAGCGAACGTCATTGATTCCGATGAGATAATTCAGCATTCGGCGCTCTAGATATCGTTGCTGTTATTTATTATACACTGTTTGTTTGAATAAATTATTTAATCCGTTCGAGGTTAAATGTCTCATTTCATAATCGTAATGCAATCGCGGATTGATCCTTAATTTGTGTGCAACACAGGAATGTGTGCAATGTTTATATATACATGTGACTTTACGATTTATTTTTACTCCAACGATACGATATGTAACATGCGATAATTCCATGATAATCTCTAGCCTCTGTATGGAGATAGCAATAACATATGGAAATTTACGCCAAGTAAGTCGTTTATGCAATCGACATCCATCAATCGATATAATAAGCTTTATAGCAATTATTACAAGATTTAATGTTTTAATACATGCCGTTAAACTTATAATTTTCAATTGTTCTAAAAGGTCGTTGAACTTCTGAAACTACTATTGTCAGCGGAATCGTAACAGTACGGCTATTCTGTTTAATGCGTTCAATGCGTTATAGGTCACGATGATAACTATGCAAGAAATGAAGCGGTATCGGTGATTGTACAGGGAAACGCGAAACCGCAATTTCATTTCATAATAATACGCCA
Source organism: Formica exsecta (assembly GCF_003651465.1). Classification (NCBI taxonomy): domain Eukaryota; kingdom Metazoa; phylum Arthropoda; class Insecta; order Hymenoptera; family Formicidae; genus Formica; species Formica exsecta. Next base: position 1,069,461 of record NW_021853667.1, read on the forward strand.
TAAATATATAAACCGCATTATGGCTAAGTCGAGAGACTATGAAACATAGTCGAACCCAGGCGGATATGCTCGGGACAATATAAAGTCTTCTTTATGGGACGAGTACCCCGTCTCGTCACACTCGTCATCCGCTTCTCTCTCTTTCTCTCCTTCTGGTCGAGTGCAGAACTCCTCTCGGGCGACTGTACCTCGTGAATGAATTTAATGAACGGGTAGAACCGTCTGAAAACTTCACTTGCAGCTGAGAATAGTTCATTATACGCTGTTCTTCCCCAACATGCTAGGATGTTAATAATTAGTAAAAAAACATCAGTGTATTTTTAAAAATGCTAATAAACCAGCTGATTTTTTCCGTCGCTGGCTAATAAAGTTAAAATATATTGTAATTTTACTATAGCTACAACAGAGTTTTTAGTACTTTTTAGTTTAAGTTTGTATTTAATGAGCATGTCGATTACTAGCGAAAAAGAATCGCATGAATCACGCTTTACGAATAAGAAACTGGAATTTACTTTATGAATATTTTATTTTAAACAGTTAAATTATTTTTTAAGAAAGAAATTTATAAAATAATAGCTCTGTAGAATTTTATCAAATCTTAAACAAAAAGTTGAGTAAACCAAAATGCATATAAAGCGTATCTATCAAAATCTATATTAAAAATATTGATTAATAAAAATAAAAAGCAAGAAGGAATTAAAATCTCTAAAAAATCTTTATTGTTGTGAATAACAATCAGTCTAACAGGGATCTATCTAATTTTCATTGTTATATATTACTTGTTAATTGAAACACTATGATATTTGTCTTAAGAGATAAGAAAATATATCTTGTGTTTATTAAAACACTGATGATAGTGTTAAATTTCCGAATATACGTCACATTAGCCTGCCCCCACTCTTCTATTATTTCTCTTCGTATATATATATATAAGAAGCTAGTCAGACATCAGTCTCTCAATTGTGAAAGATTTTAGAAGTAATTTTTCTTGCCGTAAAGTATATCGTGGCAGAAATGGCAACAGCGAAATTCAAAGAAACGTCCCCCTATGTCAAGCCGAAACCTTCACCACCTGAGGAAGATTATCTCTATAACAAGTGAGCGATCAATTTTATATGTATCATTGCATCTCATCGGGTATCTCGAGTAAATACTGGACTGAAAATCTTTTTAGCGAGGAAAACTATTTATCTTTAAAAACTATGTTTTTAAAATTGAGAGAGAGAATCTTTACTTCTTATCCTATTATTTCGCACAGCTAACGCAAAATTTCATTTTTAAATTTATTCAAGATATGTTTAAGACACTGATCTTGCGTGTGTGCTTTTACTAACGCAATAAAAATATCTTCTCGCAGATACTTGGAAGACATTGCGTTGAAGACCGATTCCCGAAACGACCCGATACTTAAACTGGCCCTATTTGGTGTGGGTCGTGCTGGTACGATACATTTATCGTCCATAAGTTTTAATACACGCGTCAAACTCGTATATATCGTTGACGATGTCGAGAGTAACTGGCAAAATATGCGTAAACACTGGCATCTAGAGAACGTTACTTTCCTAAATAGCGAGCAATCCGACAAAGTATTCCTGGATCCCAAGTGAGTAATTGCATTAAATAAGAAAAAATACCATCGATGAAAATTATATATTAATCCTTCAGTCGTCTGGACGCGATCAACGTCTGGAAGCGTTCGGTCCGAGGGGTGTCGTACAAGCCGACCACGAGCAGCCAAACTCCGGTACCATCGATGAAAATTATATATTAATCCTTCAGTCGTCACGTGGGGTCTTTAAAGCCCGATGCTTAGTAAAACGCATTTTTTTCGTAATAAAATACGAACTTCGCCCTTTGACCATTCGGTATCTTTCCTTTTTCTTGACGAAAAAGATATAAATTGATTTTTTTATATTGAGATCTTTCAAAACCCTGAATTGAGGTAAACATCGCATGCGACACGTAAAAGCCAGTAAGTCAATCATGGTGTTAACATACAAAATTGTTCATATCTCAGAAACGGTTGAGCTTTCGACCTATGTTTACTAAGATTCTTTTACTCAGTATAGTATGTCCTATCTACCATATAAATATTGAATGGTTTTTTTTTTTTGATACCCTGTATATATCATGTATGTATATATATTATGTAATATATTAAAAAGTATTATACAGATAACAATATAATAATTCGATTTATCATATTAATGGTTTAAGAATAATCAAATCTACGGATATATATATATATATATATACATGCATAAAGCATATAATTGTCGAATTTTACAATTTGTACAGTGTCGACGCGGTTGTCGTGGCGTCGCCGACCTACACACATGAGAATATCGTTATCAAGGCTCTGAAGGCGAAAAAGGCGGTCTTCTGCGAGAAACCTATAGCGGAAAATCGATCGGACACTGTCAAATGCTACGAGATAGCTGAGAAAATCGGCAAACCGTTGTTTTGCGCGTTCAATCGGCGGTTCGATCCGAGCTACTCGGAACTGCGAGACCGAGTTCGAAAAGGTGAAGTCGGACATGTCCACATGATCAAATCCGTCTCACGCGACTCTCCCCTACCTACTATAGAGTATCTGAAAGTATCCGGCGGTATCTTCCACGACTGTTTGGTTCACGATATCGACATCATCACCTGGGTTCTCGGAGAGTATCCAGACAAGGTGCGAGGATTTTTCACACACTTATACATGTCTAAATTTTTATAAGTTTTATTTTGCAGAAATACTTTTATTTTTTTATTTTTTTATGTAATTTCAAAAAGGAGATCAAATTCTTCGCTAAGCCGAATCGTTGACTGGAAAAAATAAAAAGTTAAATTTATAAATTTTGCAATACCATTGACGAGATTGATAATATGTGATTACAGATTTCGGCCATAGTTAATGCGAACATCCCGGAGATCAAGGCAATCGGGGATTTCGATACGGTCGCAGTGACCATGCACTTCCCATCAGGTACCGTCGGCATGATCGATCTGTCGCGCAACAGCACTTACGGATACGATCAACGTCTGGAAGCGTTCGGTCCGAGGGGTGTCGTACAAGCCGACCACGAGCAGCCAAACTCCGTTCATCGGCAAATCGGTCTAAACGGACCGGTCACCGCACCGATCTGGTACTCATTCGCCAGCCGTTTCATGAACGGCTACCGAAGGGAGTTCGATCACTTCGTCGACATAGTGCACGGTAAGGCTAAATCGCTGGTCAAGTCGAAAGAAAATCTGGCGGTATATATATATATTTATATTCATATATCGCGATTCTTAGAAAAATCTTATCGCGCATTATATTTATCCAGCAGCTGGTATACACATGTCGTACTTATAAGACTATAACATCTTAATATCCAATATATAATCGCGTATCGTAAATTTACGTATATTGCAATTAATTATATCAATATCAAGTATTAGGTCATAACAATTTGATATCTCTTTTATATTTATATGTATATATATAACCAATTTTACACTAATTGGAAATAATGCGCAATTCATTTAGGCGCCAAATGCATGTATAAAAAACTGTGTACAATTATATGTTTCGGATAACTTCTTTCAGTTCTCGCGATTGTGAATCGTTTTTTTAATTTTAGTTTAGTTTTGTCTCACACGATTTTAGATTCGACGAGCACATTTTTGCTTGCAATATTTTTCAGCTCGTTATCGAGCTATAAAAATTCTTCGGTACCATTATAATCAACTGTATATCAAACGGATACTCTCTGTTGACGCTAGATCGCTAGACGATACTTGAAATTGCTTTGAACATTGTAGGTCCCCTCCATTTTTATTGCGTGTAATATATTCACAATTTTGCTATGCCTGTCTCTAACTAACGATTTGCATATTCGAATCGCGTGCGATAATTTTCGATATTCAGAATTTCAAAGATTTTGCGAATAATGCGGCTGTAGCCTGCGTTTTGTCACCGCTAAATCTACGCAATTCAGCAATAACTTGCGCCCTGGTAAAACCCAGAGCCTCTAGTTCCTTGACAGTGGCTTCCGTGAATGGATCGTGTGGATAGACTGTCGTTTCTAATGCGGCCGGTCTATTTAACGAGCCTTGATTACTACTACCTTGCCCGTCTGAAACGTTTCGACGAAAACATTCATCATTGGTAGATTGCGGAATAAATTCTTTGTTAAAAAACAAAGTACGTAAAATTTTGTATGCTTCCGGTAAAGAGACGCTCTATATATGCTATATTCTCTTTTATATAACTATAAATTACAAAAGAAAGAAGATAGGAGAAAAAATTACATAATTAATTTATTTAAGAGACAAAATATATTGAAAATAGACCATCGCAGAAGAGTATAAAAGAAAGGAATGCAAGGATTATTTTATTTATATCTTCTTTTTTTAATTATGAAGAGAGAGAGAGAAAGAGAAACAAAAAGATAAAAAAATAGCTTGAATTGATTCTTACCATGCTGCTGCCTCTGCTTCTTCGCGTCTCTCGAACTGTCCTCGAGAGCTCGTTGAAGATCCCCGACCACGAGCAGCCAAACTCCGTTCATCGGCAAATCGGTCTAAACGGACCGGTCACCGCACCGATCTGGTACTCATTCGCCAGCCGTTTCATGAACGGCTACCGAAGGGAGTTCGATCACTTCGTCGACATAGTGCACGGTAAGGCTAAATCGCTGGTCAAGTCGAAAGAAAATCTGGCGGTGAGTAAGATCGCTACGGCATGTGAAGAATCCGCTCGCACGGGAAAGATCGTGGATCTGAACTGGGCGAACGGTGAATTGCCCAGTGATCAATGAGGCTTTAACGAGAGACTATCGTTGTATCGATACTATTGTATATTTTTTCATGATAAATAAAAAAATGTTGTATACAGATAAAGGGATGCAAAGATGACATTTCAGATTAATATGTAATGAATGCTATTATATATGATTTAAAAATTTATAAATGGAATTAGTTGCCTAATCTTCATTATTAATAAAGGATATTGAAACTTATCGATGTATTTCATATTTAATTAATTTGTTTGTTTGTTTTTACATTTTACGCGCAACATTAAATATATACAAGAGACTAGAAAAGATAAGAGAGTGCGGATATGTAATAAATATTGCTAAATGCGATATTATTACAAATGAAAAAAAGATTTATTTCCGTTGCAAAGTTTATATTAAATTATAATATTTCATAGTAACAAATTCTTCCTTTGGTTTTACTAGGATAATAGAGAAAAAAATGCGTCTCCTTGAAAATATCTAGCAAGTTTGTATAATATTGATTATGATTTAATTAGAGCTTATGTGCTAAATTAGTGAATTGTTCAGCCAATAACGAATAAAAAAATTACAAGCCATATAATTCGTTACATTTTTATATATAAATGGCAAGGAAATTACACAATAATGTACCAAATACCATATCGAAAGAAAAATAGTAATACAAAATCGATATTGTCTGTAAGATTGATGCGCGCGTCTCTGCGTAGACTTTTCACTTTTCCGTAACTCCTATTGTAACAATATTTTGTAAAAAAATGGAAAACCTTTCTATTCATCTGTCATTATCATTTTGTGTATGTACAGCCGACGTTTCTTCAGTAAACAATGAGGAACTGAGTTTGAGCCGCGTCCAACGTCAAATTCGAGTCTTTGAAATATTACCAAACAGCATAAAGTTCTCACGCAAGAATTCTGTCTATCATACATTTCGTGCTCGATTTATCTAGAATCTTCACTAATACTAGATATATACATTTTGTCCATATTTACCATTAAAACATTACAATATTACAAAGTGTACCGCGAAATATATATAATTCAGGTAAATCACCTATAAAATAATTAACAAAATAATGTAAATATTTCTCATTTCAACATTGTTTAGAATCTTAACATCAATTAACATTAAAAACAAATTTTATTAATTATATAAAATAAGAAGAAACAGACCTTCTGCCAAAAATGGAGTTTCAGTGCCCGTAGTGCCAATCTTCAAGACATTTTTCTTCAGATCTATGCAACATTGATGTCTCTTGAGCATATCCAAACCCAGCAACATGTCCATAGGTTGTTCCTCGAGGACGCTGAACGACGTCGTAAGATGATCATTGCCAATTTGTATTTGTACCATGTGTATACGACCGATTATGCGTTGAACTCCGACGCCCTTGGCGACCCCGGCCCATCTCGTGTCCACCAGACGCATAATGTGACATCTCTCGGCACAGGCGGCGGACATAATAGTAGTTTGAGCACCTTGTGTCACAAAAATGTTTTCAATACTATAGTGTGCAGGATCTCGCGAAATGCTACTTCTGCAATGCTTTCATCGTGCAAACAGTTTTAGAAGCCATCAGATTATATTTAAATCGAAAACAAAATCTTTTTCTCTTGTGTTATTTTCACAGATGAAAATCACATGAGTCGTCAGATCTAAAATTAAACTGTTTTTCTGCATGTCATGCAGAATGCTCTTCTGAAATGTGCGTATTTAAAAATAAATATATTACTCAGACGCCGAGATGCAGTGAAACAAAGATGTTTAAAAATAATCTCAACATTTTTCACGCGCCTCTCGAGATACACGCAAAGCATTGACGCATTTCTACTTGCTACTAATAACTCGAATCAACGGCCAATGATTTACCTGAATCAATAAATGCTTTAACTGGAAATCCGTTGACTTTACAATTAATATACAACATAACGACGGTGCCGAAGGTCTCCGGATTGTACTCCATTGCCGCCTCCATATTTGCCTCGATATTCTTTTGCCTAATCTCTTCAGCGATCAGCCGTTGCGCTTCTGTGTCAAACGGATCCGCGTTCATCATTCTCAGCCGTTGTGCTTGCCGTTCTTCTCGAGCGGCTATCTGCTCACTGAGTACAGTCGAAAATCTATCTATAATATACAATCTATCTATAATATACAAATATTTAGAGCAGAGGTGCAAGATACAATGTTACGCTGTTGTAACTAAAGCTGCTACTTACCGAGATTTCCCGACAGCAAAGCGTCGGCTAATCTGGGATTATTCTGCTTCAACAACGCCAGCTGATCTGGATTAGCCAGGAACATATTTCTTATCAACGCTGGATCGTCCTCGCCGCGAGGATTTTGTATATTCGCGATCGGCTGTGGACGCGTGTTGCTGATCTCGGGAACTCTGATGGAACTGAAGTCCAGTAATGGAATGGCTAGAGCGACGTTTCTTCAAATTTAGTATGTTCATTTTTGCAAGACATTATATGCGCTGTGCAAAGTAGCATCATACGGTACGAGGGATAAGACATGAAATATAGAGAAAGATGATGAAACAAGCTTCATGGTGACGTTCAGAGAAAGAGAAAGAGAAACAGAGCTGAAAAATGATAAATGCATACATAATTAAGCTAGAGTCAAAGGCCAAGATTTCAACATTAAAGACCATCGGCTTTTCAGTCACCATCAATTTACAGCCTTTATGTCGACGAAAACAAGATAA
>NW_021853668.1:0-470 GCF_003651465.1 Formica exsecta
TTTAATCGTACAACGTACGATCGTATGATTGTACGATCGTATGTTAAAACTGATTAAACTGATTAAACATATAATAATACATTTCATAATAATAAATGTAAGCGACTACTCAGGAGCCTTAAAAAAGATGAGTTCTAAGTCTTCCAAAAAGTCATCTGATGTTTATTGGGTATTTATCATTTTTATTATTTTTTAATAGTCTAGAACATTATAAGTGCTACGCGCTTATACTCACGCGAATTAGTCGATCTTTTTAAATTAATTTCTTAATAATTGTTACGAAAATTACAAAATGATAAAGGATGTTTAACCTGTTCTATCTGCACACGATGGGTGGTGCGATTGACTCCGGACATCCTGTATACGAGTATATATTATATAATTACTACATAATTCTATTAAATTATATAATATATAAATTGTAATATTATACAGGGTGGTCCATTTTAAAAGAGCCAGTCAAATATCTC
>NW_021853669.1:0-26645 GCF_003651465.1 Formica exsecta
TGCAAATACTTGTACAGTTCACTGATATTATTCATGTATCGATTCACACTGTATTAGTACGGCTTAATAACCGACCATAAGATCAAGGGGAAGCGCGCACTATCCCGCTTCTGAAAAAATTGCTGTAAGACAGCGAGTCAATTTGTAGTTTGTCAGGAGAATGGCTTTTTCAAAAGGGTAATAGTTTAACAGTTGAACCATGAATTATTGAACTGTATATATAAATATTATAGTGAACGTGAGAAATCGAATAAAGCAATAATTTGAGCACTTATCGAAACACGTTTTTATTGGTCAACTCATAAACTCGAACTCAGAACTAATTACAAACTCAGAATACACATGTGATTAATCAATTAAGCATATCACACGAGATCAACAAGACACGTCCGATCTGATTCACGGTTTACGGTAAAAGACGCTCAGGCATTCCCCCGATCTCACAAACACACCTATTGCTATGACAATTCTCTTTTAAATAAATAGTTTATGTATCTAAGGAAACGCGTTGCTATCATCATTTAAATATAGCGCTTGTATTTATCGATAAAGCGCATGCGCGAGCGCCACTAGTAATTTCTCTGACTATGAGACTGCCAGTATCTTACAGCTTAATTTCTCTGACTATGAGACTGCCAGTATCTTACAGCTTAATTTCTCTGACTATGAGACTGCCAGTATCTTACAGCTTAATTTCTCTGACTATGAGACTGCCAGTATCTTACAGCTTAATTTCTCTGACTATGAGACTGCCAGTACACGCAACTAATCTACTGCTCTGTTTTACTCTTGAGCCTCGATCTCGCACACACACATATGCACGAAAGTGTAGCATTGTAAAATCTTTTTCCTAAAGCTTCTAAACTCACTTTTCTAAGTTCACTTATACTCTTTGATGAAATGCCGAGTGCGAGGTTTACTGATTAGGCACGTACAGATTACAAATTTGTTATATTAAGTAAATGTGACGGCAGAAGCCGATAACAAAACTGTAATTTTCTCATTTTTTTTTACTTTTCATATGAAATGTTAAACTCCGCACTCCGTTATTATGTGTACCTTAATTGTGGAAAAGGATTTGTTGATATCTTTAATCAACAAAAAGATTTTGCAATCCTACTAATATTCGCATTCTGTCGGTAATCCGGCATCCTCTTAATAATAGTTTCCTGGATCTGATTCAATGTAAACTCGCAAAAAAATTTAGCTTTATACCTCGGATCAAGATAAGTTGCTACGGCGTACAACTTGTTATTTTCTAAATGTCCAAATCTTTGACTAAATACTTCTTTTAATTTAGATACAAAATCTCTAACTACAATATCAATAACAGAAATCAACTCATTGTCCAAAATTTTCGAAAGCGATTTGATCAACGGTATGACAGTCGAAATACTAGTTTCTGGGCAGCATAACTTTTTTGTGATTTCTTCGAATAGCTTCAGCAATCTTACATATTCATCTAACAAGCGCTATTCCTCAGCAGTTAGGAGATCAATTTTCTTGTTACCCGCATATAAACATAAGGAATCTTTTATTTGTGCAAGTCTTTCCAGCATGTAAAATGTTGTGTTCCATCTTGTTGGACATTCCTGACCACTTTTAGTTCTGGTTGTTGCAAACGTCCTTGAATTTTTTTTAAATCGTCCATTGCGCTGGTTGAATGATGAAAATGTCCTGCTATTTTTTTGCATTTATTCAGCAAATTGACAATAGAGTCGTTGACTTTTAGGCCATTTCTGATTACAAGTTGCAAACAATGCGCCATACAATCAATATTTTTCAAATTCGACAAATACATTGCCCTTTTCATATTAGAGCCACCATCTCTAACAACGCAATGTACTCTCTTTTTTGGGATGTCCCAAAAATTTAACATTTCATCAAATTTTGCAGAAATATAGTCACCGGTATGTCGCTCTTCCATCAGTTCAGCACGTAGCATAATGGTTATGCGAGTGAAGTCTTTGGTAAAACCATGGCAGGTTAGGCTAAGAAGGGACACACCTGATGAAGAATCTGACCATATGTCAGTGGTAAATGAGACATTTTCGAGGTCTTCAAGCAACAATTTTACTTTATTCTGTATTTTTTCATATAAATCCGTACAAAGGAAATCAGTATAGTACTTCCGTCCTTTAAGTACATATTGTGGCGACAGATGATCTACTAAGCGCTTAAAACCTAATCCTTCAACATATTGGAAAGGTAGATCTTGCAAAGCTAACATTTCACATATTAGTTTATCAATATTCAGTGATTTTGGATCTTTATTGTTCCAGGATTTTTGTTTTTCTATAGCCTCCGTAAACGATATTTGTTTATAATTTTTTTCGCATTTTGTAGATTCGTATGTGGCTGCTCTTTTTCTTCTTCCTTTAATTCGGATTCTTTTATAAAATCTTGGTAAATTTCCTTGTGTTTAAATTTTAAATGATTTTTTAAAGCAGAGGGACTACTTTCCTTTCTTGAAAAATTGTTATTACACTCATTACACTTCGCAAAATCATTGTCTTTTATACTAAAGTACTTCCAAATCGAACTTGTAAATTTTTTCGGCATCATTCACAAATTATCAGTACAGTGTAGGTAAACAACAAATAATTGAAAGGATTAGTAAGTTACTTTTACCAACTATATAATATAACGTACTGCAATACTTCACTGTGTAAAGACTCGATTAAAAATGTCAATAAAAGGGCGCCGCTAATCCTCGCAAGTCGCCCGATCTATGCAAGTTATGACAAGTTTGAAATCACACGCAGGCGCGTGCGGGCACCTAACAGAGAAGGAGAACACGGGTCAAGGTCAAAGTATTCGTATTCGTATTCGCGAATATTATAAAAAATATTCGTATCCGTATTCGTATTAGCGAATACAGATTTTTATATATTCGGAACATCCCTAGTCTATACGCGGCGCTAGTGTGCGGAGTGGCGTGAAGTGCGATCTATTTACGTGGAATCCCCGAACGCAACCTCAATGTATGATGTTCACATGCCTTTTGCCGCGTTTTTACATAACCTTAAATAACCGAGTTCTTTGTTTAGCCTTTGTTTAATGATCTTTCTCGATGACTGTTTTCAATAGTTTCCATGGTTTTCAATCTCTTATGTAATCAGATAAGATAATTTGTTTTTATTGCTGGATCTTAATTTCAAGCTATATATTTGCAACTCCCTTTCAAAACAAAAAAAAAAGAAATCAGAAATGTTGAGCGACGAAAATATAGCTTACCGGCTAATCCAAATCGCAGCTAATGCATCGAATCAATCAACATCAGAGGAGAGAAATTTCTCTTCACTGATTCAATCAACAAGAAAAAATTTTAGAAGACAGGAATTAACATCCACCCCTCGCAGAGGTCGAAAAAGGTAGAGAATTTTCAAAAAAACAGTCGTGTTGATGAAACTGTCGAACGCCGATTTTTTTCTATCAATGCCGGAACTGAAATTTTTAAAGCAAAGAGGACTAGGTATTTATAGTAAAATATTTATTGTTTCGTTTATAGAAACAAATTTCTTTATTATTAAAAAAGAATGCGTTGTGTCATGATTCTAAATACTTGTTATATCTAGGTGAAGCGAATACAGTACTAGAGATACAAAAAGATAGTTCTTGCGAGGAAATAAAAAAGAACATAATTCTTCTTTTTCATCCGCACATTCAGCATATGTTGCGAATGTGCGGAATCGAGATAGCAAAAATGCAACAAAATAAAAGAATCATTCGCATCGTCAGTTTTGACAATGGATCTGACTTGGAGGCTGAAACTGGACAGAGTAAAATAGTGGTATTGCCATTGAAAGAGTTTTCAAACGATTTGCCAATTCTTGTAAATGAAGATTTCGTTCCTCGCCCATCATCGCACACTGGTTCTATTCAATCGCCAACTCATGCCTCAATCGTATAAATTGAACGAGAGGAATGTGAATAATCCAGAACAAAGTTCATTTTCAACATTATCCAATGCCACTCTTCGCGAACACCGTCATTCTACAAAAACATGGCGACAAAGGATTGAAGAAATGGACGAAGAGAATTCAGATGAAGATGACGATTATCATTTGCGTATGCAACCATTATTTGTCCTGTAGAATGTTCTTATAGCGAAAGGAGATAGTTTTCAAAAGTTAAAAAAAATGTGCTATTTAATCGTCAGTAAATAATAATCTTTTTGTATATTAACGCGAAAGTAAAAACCAAAATTTATTTTTTTAGGTCTTACCGAAGAGTTTGATCCCGCAAATAATTTTGTTTCATTCCCATCGCTACCTGAAAACGCAGAAACTGCAACTATCGAGATCTCCAGAACCAATTGTCTCAATGAACTGATGAATCTTTATATGGACGAGCAATTTCTGAGCAAAAATTTAAACGTGAAATTTATCGGTGAAATAAGAATTGATGGCGGTGGCCTCACGAAAGAATTATTTAACATCTTTTTTGACAAATGCTCGAGCATGTTTTTTCAAGGTGAAGATTGTCTTGTTCCGTATTTGCCATTAAACAAACGAAACAAACAAGACAAATTCATCACGATTGCACGGATTCTTGAACACATGTTGATTTTAACTGATAGTATTTCAGCAAAACTGTCGAGGATCACTTTAACTTTAATCGGAAATTCTGATGCCGATATTGATTCTATAATGCTATTGTAGGAATTAATGAATTATGTAAATCCGTATTTAAGAAAAATTCTTTAAAAAAGTCAAAAAATTTCTCATCTCTGACAGAAAAAGAACGGGAAGTCATTGGGAATTTTTTCTAATCGAATAAATTTTTCGCAAAACCCAACTCTGAGACTTTTTCAGAGCAATTACAAGTAATGGTAAATATAGCGAAAAGGGGACCCAGCCCCGATGACCTTGACCTTGATATATGTTGTCAAGGACATAATTCTGAGTAACTTTTTCTTTTAATTTAATCGTCGCTCGTTGCTTATTAAAAAATTATTAACAAAAAAAGTTTGAAATATACCGAAGAACATGCACGGACAGGAAGAACGCGCGCGCGCACACACACACACACATACACAGGGGGGAGCAAGGGGGGCCTTCGGCCCCCTTCCCGCACCCTCCCCGCCGATAGGCAGGATGGACCTCGCTTTACAACTTACAAAGGGTGTCAGGAGCACGCTTTTAGCGCTATGAGCATGCTTTGTCCTTGTTCAACTTTCCATAAATAACAAAAATAGAACATGTTTTCAGCGCGTAAGCGTGCTTTTGAAACGCAGCCAAAGTACATGCTACATTGTAAAGCGGGATCCACCCTGCCTACCGGCGGGGCGGATGTGGGAAGGGGGCCGAAGACCCCCCTTGCACCCCCCATGTGTGTGTGTGTGTGTGTATGTATGTGTGCGCGCGCGTGTTTCCTGTCCACGCATGTACTTTGGTATATTTCAAACTTTTTTTGTTAATAACTTTTTAATAAGCAACGAGCGACGATTAAATTAGAAGAAAAAGTTACTCAGAATTATGTCCTTGACAACATATATCAAGGTCAAGGTCATTGGGGCTGGGTCCCCTTTTCGCTATATTTACCCAAGTAATTGCTACTGAATTGCTGGTCGACATGCCACGGAAATTAATTGATAAACTTCGTCAGGGTGTACAACCAGATGTACATCCCGATTTTTGGGGACGTTGCGATTGTATAGTTTTTGCTTTGTCATAGGAAGCTTTGTTTTCGTGACAAAATTTTTTTTCGAGTTTTCTATGCCAATGTGTTTAGAATGTCCCAAAACGTCAAAAAATCATATTCCTAAAAAATGTCTGTATGTATGTGTGTATATATGTATGTATGTACGCAATATATTGTACAACCTCTAACTTCCGCAATTTTTGAGATATCGAGATAAATTTTTTTACATGGATAGAGTATCATTCAAGAATGGTTGGTATTGAATTTGGTGAGAATCGATGAAAAGGTTCATTTTTTATAAATGTTCGGGAGTCGACCTCGACGAGATCGCCCGAATCTTTGAGATAGCGCTCAGAGTTGAGCGAGACGCGTGTAGCGCGAATCCGTAGATTCGCTGGAGGAATAGGAGTTGAAAGATGACTCACGTGAGCGTAGTTTGAAGAACGTTTATTAGAAAACACCGGGAGCGAGCCACGACACGTATCCCGCGACTAAGATCGGAAATCTTCTGAATGTCCTTCGATGACCTGCCTTTCTCTGCGTTTCTGAAATCTTGAAGAGCTTCTTGCTAGAAGCCCTTGCGAAAACGGAAATCTTGCGCGTGGACGCCGGATGGTTTTTAGCGCGAGGCAGAGGACATACGCGATGCGGCGAACGATCGGCGGCTCTCGAACTCCCCACTTACAACTTAACAATCTTCACTAACAAACTAAAGCGATTAAACGATTTAAACATAAAGAAATGATCGCCGCGAGAATATGATGCGATCTGGAGCAAGACACTTCGGTTGAAATTAAGTAGAACGCGAATTAGACTATGAGTAGCGCGACACGACACGAGCGAGAATAAGACACGAGATAATACTACACGAGAAATTATGATTGATTGCTATCGACCAGCTCGAATCGTCGTCAGCGGCAGACTAACTAGCGACCGTTAAGACTCGCGATCGCCCGATTTCCATAATAGCATATTTTCGGCACCGAATGTTCGAGAATCTAGGTGTTTGTCACAGTTTTTCTTTGTTTGGATCACGCGATCACGCGCCGATCGGCTGATCGCGACGATGCTTATTCTCGCTCGTGTTTTGATTTCGGCTCTTACCGTTTAGATTTGTCGGTTGAATTTACCGTTTAAATTTATCGATTAAATCTAACGTTTCAATTCTGAACAATAAAATTTTTAATTTTCTGAGAAATGTATGTACACATTGTAACTTTCGCAAATTTTGAGATATTAGGTTAAATTTTTTTACATGGATAAAGTATTATTAAAGGATGGTAGCTACTGAATTTGGTGAGTATCGGTAAAAGGATTTATTTTTTATAAAATTTTGAATTTTTTGAGAAATGTCTGTACACGCTGTAACTTTCAGAAAATTTGAAATATCGGATTAAATTTTTTTACATGGATAAAGTATTATTAAAGGATGGTAGCTACTGAATTTGGTGAGTATCGGTAAAAGGATTTATTTTTTATAAAATTTTGAATTTTTTGAGAAATGTCTGTACACGCTGTAACTTTCAGAAAATTTGAAATATCGGATTAAATTTTTTTACATGAATAGAGTTATTATTAAAGGATGTTTGATATTGAATTTAGTGAGGACCGATGCCCGGTTTTTATAAAATTTTTTTAAAATATAAATTCTTGAATTTAGAAAAAAATATTTTGTAATATCCGAGGTATGATTTTTCAACATTATAAATATGGATGTATGTTTGAGAAAGTAAGAGTTTTATAAATTATATTATTAATTTTGCTTCTCGAACGTTCTAAAGCGAGACGTTATGATCGAAGCCTTGTTTTCATTCCGTTTTTGTGGTTTCTTCGTATCGTTCGATTCTGACAAACATCTCGTTGTCGATCGCCGATTGGCTCTCGGAATCGAGCGATCGAAATTCCGTTTTTTGTGGTACACGTATCGACCGGGACTATTGTCCGTGGATCGAAAAGAAGGGCTTTTCGTCTGGACTTCGTCGCAAGCCTTCACCGGGAGCACACCGAACGTCTAACGTTCATATAATTATAGTTAGACTGAAAATTCGCGTGTCCGATTATATCTTGCTGTCGCGTGCGATTACATAAGACGGTCCGGGAGTTGGTGTCGAAAGGAATAAACGCTTTTCCACAAACTAACTCCGCTCAAATCATTTACGTCCTGTCTCTCTGATCGGCGAAACAAATAAATTCTGTTAATGTGGACGTGTAAATCGAAGGCGCGGCTACAATGTATATTAGCCCCATTTTGGCTTGCCAATGAATTTCTAAAGTTAACATTAGGTTTAAATCGAGCCGATTTTAAAATCTCACTTGGAATGCTGTCGAGCTGACTTTCTATCAATTTTCTTTCTGTCAAAATTGTTAAAATTTTCTAAGTGACTATCCATCTGTATCTTTTTATTTCGTTCACAAAACTTCCTCTATGAGGAAACAAAAATTGAAAAATCCGTGTGCTTAAAGTAGCTTAAGCTTTGTGAGATAAAATGATGAGGAAGCAATGTGCAAGTTTCTAATTTGCACAACTGTACTTGTTTTAGATATGCAAGTACCTACTCCGACCAAAGTCATCAATTGCTTAATCACTGACCCTTACCTTACGAATGAAGAAAATGAGGTGCTGCATTATTTGATTATGTACATCAACTGTCTTGATAAAGACAATTTACTAAAGTTCATATTTTTAATAACAGCTTTGTATCAAATGCCAAATGTTATTAATATTAAATTTAATGATTCGGATAAACTTCCGAAAACGATAAACCTCCAATTGCGCTGAAATTTTAACCAAAGCTTGTCCTTGACTTGAGTATAAAGCACCTTGAGGGTTTTTTGCCGACGAAGCCCCGTTTGCACCCTCAAAGTTCCAAACATTTTTACTGTATATCACCGAAAATATTGATTTTACAAAAAAAAGTTTTAGACAAAAAATGAAGCCCTTAAAAAACTCTACAAAAAATATTATATACATTTTTTACATAAACCCATTATTTTAGAAGTTACGTGATAACATAATAATTTTAACGCTATCGTGTTAATACAATGTATCGGACCTGATTCATAGGGAAATATATTAATAGATTTCTTTCAGTTGTAGATTCCCAAATCAATTTCTTCTTGTAAACCCATGTGAAACCTCACTTCGCATTAAAAAGTATATGCGTGGAGGCATTGTTCCGCCCCCCCTCCCCCCTGCGGGAAGGCTCCACTACCAAAGAACTAGACACATTGGTTTGGATTGAACCTCGCTTCGCGTGAAAACTTGTAAACCCATGTGGAACCCAGGGATGCCAGGTTTGAGACTCTGCCCGTTGCCGTAAAGTGGGAGGGGATAACGCACACAAAGAAAAAGCCGTGTACGTGTGCGCTCGGCGCTCGGCTAGCTTCGGGCAGAAGACGAGCGCAGACATACAATCTGCTATCTCTTTCTTTCTTTCAGTCGTTCAGTCAGCTATAGCTGACGCTTTCTCGAGATTCTCGAGAATCATATGTTAGCGCGGCTTGGCTCGTCTATTAGATCTCGCGTAAACACATAAAAATTACTAATAAAATTAATCTTATAATTACATTATAATTTATTCTTAGTTATGAAGTTTTTTTGACAATGTTCCTGCTACTAGTATTATTACCATTAATTATTACGACATTTGTTTTGTCATGACATTCGTTTATTTTATTATTATCAAAGAGGAAAAGTCATTTTAAGTTATGTATGAGGTTATGAAGTTTTTTGACAATGTTCCTGCTACTAATATTATTACCATTAATTATTATGATATTTGTTTTGTTATAACATTCGTTTATTTTATTATTATCAAAGAGGAAAAGTCATTTTAAGTTATGTATGGAATTATGAAGCAATGATATACGTTTATTTTATTACATACAACAATAATTAGACATACAACAATAATTACAAACAGTATCGAAATACAACATATTTTTTTACGCGACTGTATCAAACAATAAGATGTACGGAGTGAAGAATAATAAAAATTTGAAGAATATCTATTCAATGAATGCAATGTTCCCTTTAATTTATGAGGAAAAAACTGCTGAAAGCTTAAATGATAGAATATAAGTTTTTATGAGTGAATTTTATTGGTCAGTGATAGATTAACAAAACTTATAAATGCATATTTCACTTGCGTTGACAAGATAGAAAAGTCAACTCATCAATAAATCAACACATAATGTGTACTTCTCGCGATCTGATTTATCCAAAGTTATGATATTTTCCAGATGCATTTTTTTGCACTTCATTTAGGTCTAACGATGCAGTAAAATTCGATGAAAAGGAATCAATATTGTCATGATTTATTATAGGAGTAGAAACATCTACTCCTAATATTCTCAAGGATTTAGAAAGCCTTTCGTGTAGATTCATATTGGTTTCGAAAACATCCTGAACTGCGGTTGAAGTTGTATTATAATTTTGCAACATTCCTTCGAGCCATAGCTGACGGGGTGAGCGATTATTTTCTGTTCTCAAATTGTGGACATTCCATGCAGACTGGAATGATATCAGTCGTCTATCAATAACCTTCTTATATACATACTGTATACAAAACCTGTGTACAAGATTATTCACATCCATAAGATTGTCGTTCTCCAGAGCGTATAATTCAGAATAAACAGAATCACACACTTCTTTAAAAACGTCTATCCATAATCTTTCTATCCTCTGATTATGGACGGATTTTCCAGTAATGTGACTTCCTTTATTCAAGCCAAGAATCGTATTCATCAAAAAAGCCACAAAAATATTTTCATAACCATGATCTGACCGTACTCGCGACGGTAATCCATAGCTGCCTACGGCTTCTGCAAACAAAGTCACGACAGGTTCGGCTTGAATAGAAGTCTTGCATTTCGAATAAATTATCAGCTGAGAGTACCCATCAATACAACCATGAATTACGAAGCCCCATCTGTAAACAGGAAAATATGTATTTACAATCGTTTTTAGAAACCAAGGCAATAAAATCTATTCGTACCTGGAGAGTTTTAGATGTGCATCCATATGCCATAAGGAGTTTGGTGTTGCTACCTTATAAGTCCTCCTCTTGATAGACTGACTCCATCTACTCGCTGTTCCTATGGGATCGATTTCATTTAAAGCTTGTCTCACTTTATATCTTTGTACATGAAAACCTGCTGCTTTTAAATACGCTTGTACCATCTGTAAATGAACATAATGTAAATGAAAATAAGAACAACATGCTTAGACGCATTTGGAATCTTACCGTTTGTCCAGCATTTGGATGCTCTTCGTGGATTTTTACAATTTCCAATTTTAAGTCATCGTCAGGAATTTGGGCATATCGTGCACGTATAGGCATATTTAAAGAATATAACTTCTGATAGACATTTTTTTTTGAACATCCAAGATGTTTCATCTCACTTACTGTCCATCCGTCATCATACAACATTTTTAATTGATCTTGATCTATTTGAACGGTGGTACGTCCTGGTCCTTTGAATAATAAATTTCCAAATTACAAACTAAAGCAAGTAGGTTAATAACTTCGGACAGAAACTTATTCTTATTAAACGTTTTACCGTTTTAACGTTTGAGAATTCACTGAACATTTCAAATCTGAAGATTGATTGTATATCTTATGTTACGTCCAGACTCGGGGAAGGGTCGACGAAAGGGCGCAACAACTATCTTTTATTATCCCGAAGTTAAACGTCTGGTAGCGTTTGGAATCGGGTCGAACAAACAGGTCTGAAAAGCAGGTAAACGACTGAGTCGCTATTACAATGGTTATTCAGACGTTCGTTCGGTGGTCCCTTTTCGGTAAGAGAATTTAATCTCTTTTACGCGGGATGGGACCAAGTGCGATCTTTCGACTAAAAGAATGAGTGGGAGTTAATAATGAGTTATTTTGATTTCTAATTAACAAAATGTAAATTTATCCATTTTTAAAGTAAATGGTGGATATACATGATTATAAAAAATTAAAATAAAATATAATATACACTTTTCTCTGAGTATATGTGAGTGTGTGTGTGTGTGTGTGCGTGTGTGTGATAATTTGGTGTTACACTAATACGGAGGACATCAGTCAAAAATGCAAGGGAATAATTTTACCGTTAGATTTAGATTCTGACTGGTTGATACAATATGAAGATTTGATTAAATAAATAAAAAAAAACAAACAAAACATGTGTGCGTGTGTGAGTGAAAAAGGAAATATGGAATCATGGAGAAAGAGAATGAAGGGGGATATTTCGGTTAATTCTGGTAGGAGGAAGCGGACTCTAGGTCGGGTAGTTTGTTGCAAAACTCCTTTATAGCTTTCTCGAAATCAGATTCCGAAAACTGCGGGGAGGTTGGGGGTGAATTGTGCAGGAAGGTAGTGGATAGAGAGGAGAAGGAACGTGGGGAAAGCGAAGGTTCGGTGGCTGGAGTGATATGGTCGGGGAAGTAGATGGGGGAGTAACTGGGGGAGGAATACCTTGACGAGGATGGGAGAATAGGTTCGGCGGATACGCGTAGTGGTTTATTAATGTGTGTCGCAAAATTAGCATGTTACAGGCGCTCGAGTCCTCCGACTCCTGCGAACGACTATTCGGCTTAATGGTATAGTATAAGTAGTACCGGATCTGGTTTTCACTACGAAACCAGAGTGAGTGTAATGTAGCGCTTATTTATCGCGAGGGTTAATAGTATAAATGAAATGGATGAGTGTGACTTACATTTTATCTCGTAGATGGAAGGTGCAGGTTGTATTAATAAACTGGCATTGTGCCTTGCGGGTCGCTCTGGTTGCGGTTGATCAAAGTAGATGAGTAAGGCCGATTCTAACCCACCTTGCTTTGGAAACTCCCGTAAGAGTGAGAGAGTGAACATGCGGATAAAATGAGAAACTGAGATATCTGAGGGAGGCATGTCGGGCAGGGGGGAAGAAAAGGGGGAGTACGTATGGTGAAAGGGGAAGCGGGGTAGGGGAAACCACGGAGCTCGAGCGGGGTGAGAGGGGTGAGGGGTAGGGGGTGATGAAATCGGGAACATCTCGCGATTAGCGATGATACTCGTTTATTACGCGCAACAGCAAACTTTTTATAGTTTAGAAATGTATCATGCAAATCATGATTAGCGATGGTAGCGAAAATTTTTCCATAAAATCTAATGGAAGGAGGTCAAATAAAGAGAGGTTCTCGCATCGAAGGAGAGCGTTTTTATTTGTAACAGTACAGAGATACAACAGCGCGTTAGGATTCTCCGAAGAGCAGAGCCTGCAGTTCGCAATCGATTATATCGTTGCGGTCGAAGTTCTCGCTGTCGCGTATCGCCGTCGGAATAAGCGTTCGATCGTGGACATCGGCCGCGATATCGAGGAAGCGCGTTAGCTTGTTATCGATGTATCCGGTTAAACCGCTCAAAGTTGTAATGATGCGGTTGATGCAATGCTCCAAGTTTAATATATTTAGCACGGTGCTCCTCGATGCGACTAGACGATCCTTAGATGTTTCGAGACGGAGTATTCGAAGATTGTTAAGATTGCCGAATCGCAACGTTAATTGTCCGATATATATCGGGGCTGGAGGGCGCATCTCCTCTCGCTCGTCGCGCTGAAAGTACGACGTAAGCACGGATCGCAGATCGAGCAGTTTTTTCCACACATCCGGCGCAAACGAGATCTCTTTGCCGTGACAATTTCCAAGGACGACTTCTACGTAAGAGGGTCGGCTGACGTTAACACCGACTTCGAGATGTTTGTACGCCGTTTTGGTCTTCGATACGCGGCGAACAGGCGCGTGAGATTCGCCGGAAGAAACGTCGCGTAATCCGTCAACTTCATGGGTCTACCGTAGCGTCTCTCAGTTATGTCGACCGACCATACGTTGCAGCAATTAGCTATGTACAAGCGACGATTCATTATTAACGCAGCATCTATGGGCCGCAACGCGCAGAGATCCGCGCGCGCGGGGTCGGTCGGCGCGACGCTCGCCGTCGTCGCGGGTGCTATGATGGTTGTGGGAATCGTTGGATAGTTTCCATTGTCGTGAGACCCGTACAGATTCTGTATAGCGAGGACGTCCTCTATGCTCAGCTGAACCGGAAATTGATTTTCGATATCGGGTATATACGGGAGCATTACCGAGTCGTTGCGCATATTGTGCTGTAGACCTAGCGTGTGGCCGATCTCATGCGTCAACGTTTGTAGCAAATGACACGTATCGGGAGGATTTTTGTTCAGATACACATGCCACGTTCAATCGGTTTTAATACCGCATTTTTGGTGCAGAAATTCCGATCGATTCGGATTACATTTTTTTGAATACATATTTTTAGTCGACCATTTTCGGCAGGGCTCTGACGCGAAGTCGACCGCTCCCGAGGGAAAGAACGCGTGAGCGAGACTCCATCCGGACCGTCGAAGGCCGCCGGGCAAATGTCGCCGCTCAGACGATTCGCGTAGGTGTGCGCGCCCGTTCGATACGATATCAGTATATCGGGATGTAGCGGGTCGCGCGCGAACGTTAACGATGAATTCACCGTCCATAACGCGAACGCCGCTTCGGCCGTTCTTAAGAGTTCTTCGCTAGCCACTTGAAAGTTCCACGTGAGACGCGTTTTCGGCCATTTTCGCGCGATCGGGCTATACGCGCGACCGGGAATGTCCGCGAGACCGCATTGCGGCTTGCGCATAAGACGAAGCGTATCAGGGTTTAACGCACCATTTTCTGATAATTGATAGTATTCCTGAAACAGCGACAGCGCGTGACGCAGAGACGTCGCGTTGTCGGACGACAACAATCCTCCATCATCCTTCAGAAAACCGTACGCGCGCAAGAAGCGGCGCGCCTCTCTTCTCCGAGTCGATGGGCGTCGCGGTCGTCGCGGCGACGAGCGTTATCGCTAGGATGAGAACAGTCATCGTCTTCTTCGCGGTGGACATTGCGCGGGTTGAGAGGGACGCTGGAAACGATCGATCGAGAAATATCGGACGTAATAAGAAATGTTCGACGAAACGCTTATTTTTGTCTCTAACGCGCAAATTTGGGGTAGAGGGGAAATAAGGTCAGGTCAGGTCAGGTCAGGTTAGGTCAGGTCAGGTCAGGTCAGGTTAGGTTAGGTTAGGTGCCCTCTCGTTGGTGTGCCACCTTGACGTGGTGAGAGGGCTCACCCTGAAGCTTCTCTTAGAGAAGTGGAAGGGTGCTAAGAGCACACCCACGCGTTTTAAGGGTAAGGGTGGGTTCTGGGGATCTGGGGATGGGAAAGGGCCTCGTTGGGGTTGCTGGGCTCTTCCTACGGGTGCGGGGGTGACGGTTGAAAACCGGGCGAACGCCCGAGTAGTAGACCGGGGGCAGGAATGTCCTTAAGCCTTCGCACGGCCGCTGGAGGGTTTGGGGACCCCAAGGAGGTTCTCGCGTGTGCTAGTGCACAAACCCAGGACGATCAACTCCCTGGGACGGCTGACTGGAGGAGGAAGGACCCATAGCTTGGCTCAAGTCCTGAATCTGAAGGTCAATAGCCTGAATGCTCTTCCCTCAGGAGAGTGTTAACGGGGAGCGGCGTCTTGAGGGGAGTCTTGCTTCGGCTGGACGAGCCCCTCGGGAGCAGCTGTATCTCCGCTTAGGTTAGCTGTTACTCCTCAAGAAGGGGCTCGGGTAGGAGTTCTGTGCTGGGTGGTTCCTTTAGAGGAACCATGGAGACACTCATAGCAGAACATTGGGCTGGCCATCCTATCTTGTTGGCTTCGGTGTCAAGAGGAGGATGTGTTGTTGAAGGATCATGGTCCCGATGCAACACATTCGACCCCCAGGGGTCTGCCTTCCCCCTCGGATAAAAACGCGGAGGTAGGGACACGTGGTAGGGACGATGGATGGCCCAGGGAATCACACCCTCGAGTCTTCGCGCCTTGGGTACCCTGGACCACACATCCTCGAACAGGGGTATGCCTTCCCCCTCGTATAAATACTCGGAGGTATCGGGCTGGGAGTGTATTGCAGAATGGCAAACATTCGCAGGGCGGGCATGTGATGGAGAGACTTCGGTCTCAAAATCACAGTCAACCAAACAGGGATCCGCTTCACCCTGTAAAATCGGAAGCGGCTAGGGCTTAGTTATTCCCATCATGTATATGGGGATCCGGGTAGGACTTCTGCGCTGTGTGGTTCCCGAATAGGGAAACATGCAGAGCAGAAGACAGGGCTGACCCCCCTGTATAAACTCGTTGGTCACCGGTGGCATGAGGAGGATGTGTTGCTGAAGGACCTTGGTCCCGATGCAATACATCCGACCCCCAGGGGTCTGCCTTCCCCCTCGGATAAAAACGCGGAGGCAGGGACACGTGGTAGGGACGATGGATGGCCCAGGAAATCACACCCTCGAGTCTTCGCGCCTTGGGTGCCCTAAGTCACACATCCTCGAACAGGGGTCTACCTTCCCCCTCATATAAAAACTCGGAGGTAGCCGGTGCGAGGATGTTTCAGCATGGTAAACATCCTTGTTAAATGGCGTGGCTTGACGGTCCGAAGGTACGTGCATCGCGCAAGTATGGCTTCCCGGCCTAGCCAGCCGGGCGGCCTCCTTTCCCTTGTTTCGCCACGGGGGAGAGGACCCTACGAGGGACTCGCGTTGGGTGGCGGCCCGACGGCCACCACAGGCGTCCGTCTAGTGGGGGTCTGTCTCACCCTACTATAAAAAATCGGAGACAGAAACACGAGATGGGCGGGCTCCCCGCGTTGAGGCGGGGATGGTACCGCAAAGCTCTGGCCCCTGGCAAACAGAGGGGGGCCACGTGTAGAGCAGGTCCGAGCCAAGAGACCTTTGAAATTTTATCCCTCTCGATGGCTGGCCACCTTGTCGTGGTGAGAGGGCTCGCCCTGAAACCTTCTACAGTATGTAGAAGGTGGAAGGGTGCTAAGAGCCAGCCTAGGAGAAGGAAAACTCCGAACCAAACCCGGTGTGTCGACACCGTTAGCGGCAGTGTTCGCGCTGTCGCATCGGCCGAGGAGATAACCTCGTTAAAAAACCCTATTTCGGGGGGGTTTATGGGGATGGGGTTAAGGGTTGGGAGTGTTTTATTTTATTTTCTGTGTGGGTAGGGTGAGCCCCCTGGCATACGGGGACGGCTTCTGATGATCTCCCAGGGCCACGCCGGAGGATCATACCGGCGATGGGTCTGGGAAGTAGGAACCATAAAGTATGCCTAGAGGGTAGTGCCCCTTGAATCAAATGCACTCCTCGCAAACTAAGCTGTGCGTAACCGTGGCGAGGGTTGCATGGCTGAGCGAGGTTAGGCAATTCAGTCTCGAACGATACCCCCGGGGACCTGGCCTGCCCCCGGGCGTATTATTCGAGAGGGTCTCGTACAAGGCGGCTCTGTGCGAGTGGACCTCTTTTCCGACCACTCTCGTGGGATTAAAATGGAAGATGATCAATTTACAAACTCTATTAATAAACAAAAATCTGAGGAAGGCGTTGAGGAGAAGAGGGATGTTGAGAAGCGGAAGGAGGAAGTTGAGATACGTAAGAAAGAGGATTATGTAGTAGGAGGAGGCTCTATGGAGGTAGTACAAGTGGCCGCTTTGAGTGGTGCAAGTGAAAGAGAAGAGGGGACGTCCAACATCGCTCCAGTGTACTGTGAGCTTGTCCCCGGGGGGACGGAGATTGTGGTTACGGCAGTACAGTCCCTCTCCATCGGTGAATATAATGAATGGCAGAGGGATGCATTTTACAGGGCGGACACCGAACCTTTGGGTGAAGAGGACCCACTCACCCAATCGCAATCGCAATCGGAAATGGATTATGAGACGCAAGATGATGCTAGATCAGTAGCGTCTACGGCAACATCGATGGCTACATCCGTACTGGGTAAAAGGAAAGTTCCCTATCAGGCTGAAGAACCGGAAGGGAAGGATTGCACTCTACCTCGCAGGAATCTAAGACCGAAAAAAACTAAGGTCTTCAAGGAAGGCGATCTAACAGGCAAGTCGGCGACGATAATCAGACGGGCTCATGATATTCCTCTACCTCAAGACACGGAGGATACCACTGGCACACTGACGTGCTCCGATGGAGAGGACAAGAAGGAGGATAAGAAGAAGAAGAAGACCAAAAAGGTCACCTCCTCTAAGCGTCGAACAGGCCCAACCATCGAATCACAGCTTCGTGAAGTCCCGGCCACCCTGGACGAGCTAACGGACTCTCCGGTGGCCAATCTAGGGTCATCAGCATTGGAATGGCTGGACGATATCGATATCATCCGAGTCGGTACGTCTATGCAGGGTGAACTGAGCAGCCACGTTAAGAGGAGGCTCAATGTTGTAAAACAGGTTGTACGAGTCATGGCGGA
This sequence comes from Formica exsecta, assembly GCF_003651465.1. Lineage (NCBI taxonomy): Eukaryota > Metazoa > Arthropoda > Insecta > Hymenoptera > Formicidae > Formica > Formica exsecta. Next base: position 17,961 of record NW_021853669.1, read on the forward strand.
GAAGATCGAGGACGTAGGCGATCCGGGCCTCCTGCGGAGGAGGAACGCAGAACTAACTGCTGAGCTGAGAGTCTCTAAGAGAGAAACCGCGCAACTTAGGAGGGATTTGACGGATTTGAAGAAGGTTGTCGAGGACCTTAAGTCAAGGATTAGCAATAAGGAGACCCCGCCGAGGGTATATACCTCCGACAAGGCCTCCTCTTCTATGACAGTGATGCCGTTGTCGGCCCCCCAACCGAGGAAACGTGTCCCTGTTCTGGAGTATAATCAGGACCCTACGGATGTAGTTATGAGACCTCCCCTAAAGGGGGTATCTGTTCCATCCCTAATCCAGGACCGAGTTTGGATGCCGAAGATCAAGAGGCGATGATTACAGCCCAAATGGACAAACTGGCGGCGATACGTAGGGGAATATGTGCTAATAAGGCGGAAAGGAAAGCTGAGGAGCAAGGCCTCCCTCAGAGGCAACCCAGGAAAGCAACACCAAGAGTTATCAGCAATGTCCAGATTATACCACCACGTGACAGATCACTCGGGGTTCCCCCTGGGCCTAGCGGAGCAGAATGGCCCTCCGTGGAAGAGAGTGTCCGTACAAAGGAGCAGTGGACCAAGGTCCAATCTAAGAAGGCGAGAGCTAGAGAGAGGAAGAGAGAGCAATCGAGTAGTGCGACTAGAGGTCCCCCTGTATCCCAGCAGGAGCCTAATCAGGGGTCTGGTGGTAAGAAGAGTGGAGCTAGTAAGATATCCAAGCAGAGGAAGCCCCCGAAACAGCGGCGGTAGCAATTAGAGGAACGTCGGAAGACTTCTCCTATACGCAAGCAATTAGACACATGAGGAATAAGATCGACCTCCCCAAGCTTGGCATCGAAGGAACCAAAATAAGGCACACAGTCAATGGAAGTGTTCTCATCGAAATTCCAGGTCCGGAGGGACATAAGAAAGCGGATGTTCTGAGGGATAAACTGATGGATGCACTGGGACCTCATGCAAAGGTATCTCGCCCAATGATCAGAGGGGATATTCGTATCATTGGTTTGGATGACTCTATCACCTCGAGTGAAGTAGAGGAGATCCTTGTTAAACAAGGGAATTGTAAAGCCTCCGATATTAAAGTAGGACAAATCAGGCCCATGAATAATGGGCTATTTATGGTATGGGCCTAATACCCGCTTGCTTCAGCAATACAGTTGTCTGCCCCGGACAGAATTAAAATAGGATGGACGGTTGCCAGAATAGAGCTCCTCAAAGCTCGCTCTGCTCAATGTTTCCGGTGCTGGGAGCAAGGGCATCTGAAGAACAAGTGCACATCCGTCGTGGACCGATCGAACCTATGTTATAGGTGCATCGTTCTGGTTTGGTAGTTTAAATAAATTGGCGGCGATATATTGGAGACCCCAGGCCACAGTCAGCACCGGCACTCTGTTAGCTAGGAGTCGTCATTGCGTAGCAGCAAAATTTAAAGAATTTAATGTGATATCGTGTTATGTTTTTCCTAACTCTTCGAGAGCAGAGTTCCTTGAATTTCTGGACGAGTTGGGCGACTTGGTTAGGTCCATAGGCAGGAGAGTTGTAGTAGCTGGCGATTTTAATTCGAAATCTATCTTATGGGGATCATTATGGGGAGTAGGACAAATGATAGAGGTACTGCGGTGGAAGACTGGGCTTCAGAGTGCGAACTGCGGTTAGTTAATAGCGGTTCTGAACCGACATGCGTACGGATGCAGGGAACATCAATAATAGACCTTACGTGGGTCACCCCTGATCTACTGCGAGAAGTGCACGACTGGAAGGTACTTAACGAGATAGAAAATCTTTCTGACCACTCTTATATCACGATGGATATAGGTGGAAGGCGTAATGGTCAGACCAACTCAAAGAAAATTGGTCTAGGCTGGAACTGGCGCAAAGCAGATACGGATAAATACTGCGCGACTTTGATATGGCATTGCATGGCGGACGCACAGATAAATGAAGAGACTTCGGCGGTGGAGTTTGAGAGATGGGTTAGGAACACGCTAACTGAAGCTTGTGATAATGCTGCCACCAGAAGGAAGCCCTTCAGCGGCCGCAAGCAGGTCTATTGGTGGTCTATTGGTGGACATTGCAGATTGTAGAAGAGAGTGTATCCGTAAGAGGAGAGCGTGGATGCGAGGGAGAAGAAGAAGATCATCCCTACAAGAGGATATAGAGAGATATGAGATGGAATACAGAGTAGCGAAAAAGAAACTTAGGCTTGAAATCAATAAAGCCAAGTCCACAGCATGGCAGGAACTCATCGATACAATTGAGGAAGACCCGTGGGGCCTGCCATACAAGATCGTGTTAAAGAAACTGAGAAATGCTTCTATCAGTATAATGGAGTCTCTCAACGAAACAGCAAGGAGCTCTTTAGTTGAGTCCCTATTCCCGACGGCTGACACAGGTACTCCTGAAACGTGGGGGAACTTCCAGTGGAACGAAGAGTGGGAGGTCATTCCCAGCGAAGTCAGTAAAGTACTGAAGCGGAAAGGCATTGGTAACACGGCACCTGGTATGGATGGGATTACCTCTAAAATGCTCCGAGCGCTTCCGGAGGAAATGGTGGTTAAGTTGGCAACTTGCTACACGGCGTGTTTGAAGGATGGAGTATTCCCAGTGGAGTGGAAGAGGGCGTCGTTAGTGCTTATCCCAAAGGGAGGGGAGTCCTCCCCAGGCGTTCCTAAAGTTAGACCTATTTGTCTTCTCAGCGAGGTAGGGAAAACATTCGAACGGATAATAGTAGGTAGAATTGGTGACTGGATGAAGGAACAGCAAACAGCACAACTATCCGATGACCAATATGGTTTTCGTGAAAGTAGGTCCACATGTGACGCGTTGATGCGGGTTAAGAAGACCATCGAACAGGCTACTCAAGAGAATGGATATGTAGTTGCTGTAAGTCTCGATATAAAGAACGCTTTCAACTCCATTCCATGGGGGGTAATTAGGCAAGCGCTGGTTGAGAAGGAATTCCCGGACTACATCAGAAGGATCATAGATAGTTATTTAGACTCAAGGACGATTGAATACTCGGTGGGTTCTCTGATGGAGAAAAGAGCTATGTTAGCGGGTGTTCCGCAGGGATCGGTGCTCGGCCCGACCCTGTGGAACATTGCATATGACAGTGTTCTACAATTAGGCTCCGAGTACGGTTGTCAGACCATATGCTACGCGGATGATACGCTAGTGTTGGCTTCAGGAGACACGGCCAAAAAAGCGGTGGCCAGAGCTAACCTACAGGTAGGTCTGATTATAAACAGAATTAAGAGATTAGGTTTAACAGTGTCAGCCGGCAAGACGGAAGTAGTACTGTTTTCGGGAAAGAATAGACCGGCAGTAATGCCATATATTAACGTCGATAAAGAATGGATAAGAGCTGGAAGTTCTATGAAATATTTAGGTATTGTGTTAGATTATAGGCTAAGTTTTAGGGAACATTTTCAATATGTAGTTGAGAAAGCGTCTAAAGTTAATAGGGCCCTGGGTCGGCTTATGCCGAATTTAAGAGGCCCGGGAGAGAATAAGAGAAAACTCTACGCGAATGTCTTGCTCTCAATTCTTTTATACGGGGCTCCTATATGGAGCGAGGCTTTAGCTTTAAGAAGGCGATCAGAACGATCTCAGGATATAGGACAGTTTCAGGGAAAGCCGCTATGTTGTTGTCCAGAATTCCCTCGATATATATACTTGCGGCCTCTCGTAGAAGAGTTTATGAACGGATCAGGGACCTCAGGTTGTCCGAGGAATGGTCCAAAGAGGATGAGAGCGAGATCAAACTGGAGGAGGAAATATTGATGAGACGGCAGTGGGACTTGCACCTGCGAAGTCCGAACTTAGCAGGAACAAGGACCAGGGAGGCCATACTGCCTAATTTTCATGATTGGTTAAACAGGAGACATGGCAGTATGGCGTTCCATCTGACACAGCTGCTCACGGGTCACGGCTGTTTTGGTACGTACTTGTACAGGATTAATAAGGTAGTGAGTCCGACCTGTGAGCACTGCGATGAGGAATTAGAAGACTCCGCTGAACATACCTTGCGAGAATGTGGAGCATGGAAGGCGGAGAGGGAAGCCCTTCAGGCTACCATAGGTTGCGAATTATCTTTAGGGACTGTGATAGGCGAAATGTGTAGTACAAAGGAAGCGTGGACAGCCATGACTCACTTCGCTGAAACCGTGATGCTTAAGAAAGAGGATGCGGAGAGACGTCGTCAAGAACAGGAGCAGAGAGCTGACGATAGCGATCAATCCGGATGACATTTAGCGTGTTAGGGAAGCGACTGACAGTAGACTAGCTACTAAAGGTCGAGGCAGTCTAGGACTGTACTTTAGTGTAGGCATATTACTAATAATTGGACTAAATAAATATCTTGGTCTAAAGAGATGGAGCTCTGTAGTGGTCTGCTGCAGGGCTTTGGCAGCTTGCTGTACATGAGTGAAGGGTCGTTAAGAGTACGGATGTACAGACACTTAACTAGTATAATAAGTAGGTTTAAGGTCTTAGTTAAAGATAGGTTGTAAGGAAACTCAATTGTATCTATTCTTTAGGCTTTAATTAATTATTACTGATAATTATTTTAAGTAGGAAATGTACCGAAGCAGTAATTAGGATGAACTGTAGAAGGTGGGCACCCCACAGGTGCGATGTAGTAGGGGTTGGGCGCGCGGAGTCGTTTTGTGCACAACGTTTCCCGCGCGCTCAATCCAAACTGCTGGCGGATGGAATTCGCATCCGCGATCGAAAAAAAAAAGGTTAGGTTAGGTTAGGTTAGAGGCCCCTCCGATGGTGCACCACCTTGTCGTGGTGGACGGGCTCCCCTTCCATTCCTGGAAGGGGTCTAAGAGTGCACCAAGTTACTCGATCGTCGTGGGAATGGGTATTATTTTTCTTTATTTTGGGTGAATGTTGTGGAATGGTTTGGGATATTGTGGGAGGTTATTGGGGGGTTTTTGGGGTTTTTTCTGGGGGATTGTGGGTTTGAGGGGGGTGTATGGGTATGTGTGTGGGTATTGGGGTTTCGTGGGTAGGGGGGGGTGGGGTGTGTGTCTCGTGTAGAGACGGGGGATCGAGTGGGGTGGCGAGGTAGGTAACCTCAGTAAAAAATCCCGGGCAGGTCGGGCTCGTCAGGCGTGGTGAAGCCAACCGACCTAGGTGAAGGAAAACACCGAAATCAAACCATCTTTCTGATACTGCATGATGAGCACGACGAAAAATAAAACGTTTACTGCTGCAGTGGGCTTCGGATCCCGCAGCGACCGGCGTGGGGGGGGGATATAGTCCCGGTCCCCCCCCCCCTCGCCATCCATTCCTGGAAGGGGTCTAAGAGTGCACCAAGTTACTCGATCGTCGTGGGAATGGGTATTATTTTTCTTTATTTTGGGTGAATGTTGTGGAATGGTTTGGGATATTGTGGGAGGTTATTGGGGGGTTTTTGGGGTTTTTTCTGGGGGATTGTGGGTTTGAGGGGGGTGTATGGGTATGTGTGTGGGTATTGGGGTTTCGTGGGTAGGGGGGGGTGGGGTGTGTGTCTCGTGTAGAGACGGGGGATCGAGTGGGGTGGCGAGGTAGGTAACCTCAGTAAAAAATCCCGGGCAGGTCGGGCTCGTCAGGCGTGGTGAAGCCAACCGACCTAGGTGAAGGAAAACACCGAAATAGATAGAGAGGTGAGGGTGGTCGTGCGGAGGATCGACCGACCGGGCCCGGTTTCAGCGAAGTCGAAGCTCCGGTCGCGTACGGTCTCGGCCGCGAGGGCGCACCCGTATAATCGGGACGAAGCAGGTCGAGGCAAGAGCCTCACCCGCTCGAATGAGAAGGCGGAGGACTCGTCGCGGGGGTGCAGCAAACGCACCACCCCCGCTTCCTCCTCGAGGGCCTCGCTAGTTAGCGAGGACACCGAGGAGTGCGCGTCTCCCGATGGGGGTGACCCCATGGGAGACGATGACCTCCCCAAGAAGCGGGGTGGAGGGAGACCGCCCACCACGGGCGAGCTCGTTAGCCTGCGCGAAAGGCGCGAGGAAGAGGCCGCCCTCAAGAAGGAGAAGGAGAAGGAGCGGAGGGCCAAGAAGGCCTTATCGGAGGATACTCCCCTCCCTCCGCCTAGTAGGGGCCTTCGGGCCTACGAGGCGTTGTGTGCCGACGAGGTGGAGCATGCCCCTGATATACCCCGGATATAGCGGCGCGCAGCCTGGAGCAGGCGGCGACTATAGACCGAATAGCCGTCTGCTCCGGGAATCTGCAGGGCTCCCTTCAGCGGAAGCTGAGGGAGGCCGCTGCCCTGGTGAGGGTGGCGGCTAGCGCTTTGGCTGAGAGGGCTCAGCGAAGCGAAGGGGAAGGCGAGCTTGCGGCTCTCCGTAGGGACATGAAGTCCCTCGGAGACCGCAACGCGGACCTCCAGAAGGAGGTTCGCGAGCTCAAGGGGGAGCTGGACGCGGTCCGACGCGCCAAGCCCTCCCTTCGGCTGGATCTCCCCGGCTCGCCGGAGAAATCCCCCCGCAAAAGGCGGGAAGTGCCTCGGGTGAAGTCGGTGGAGATGCTGGACGTTCCAGTGAGAGTGGAACGCAGTGATGCCAGAATTGAGACGCGACTGGAGGGGTTAAGGGACAGGGGTCCCCAACGTCCTCAGGGGGGGGTGAAGGGACTTCGGTTCCCAACGTTGGCGGGTGGCCGAAGTAGCGCGGCGATGAGGCCCCCTTTGAGGGGTACCTCTGCGCCGCTCCCCGAGAGCTACCCGCCGGGGGTCGTCGGCGAGGGCGGATGAATCCTGGTCGAGGGTCGTGGGGCGGAGGGAGAGGGCGGCTAGGGCAAAGGCCGCACAAGCGGCCCAACCCCCGGCCCTGAAGGGTGCCGCGAGGGCGATGCCATCCACACAGCGTGCTGGGGGAGGGCAGCAGCGGCAACAGCCTAAGAGGCGTCCCAGACGAGACGCCTCAAGGCGCAGAGTGCCCCGATCGGCGGCGGTTACGATAACCTGCGCCGACTTGCTGCGCTTATCAGGATACCCTGATAAAGGCCTGGAGGGAGATCGACCTTCCAAAGTTGGGAATAGACTCCCTCCGGGTTCGCGAGACTGCTACGGGAGCCATGGTTGTAGAGCTCTCGGGGTCGGGCGAGAAAAACGGACCAACGGCGACACAGAGGGCCGATGCCCTCTACGCCGACCTCCGCCGGGTGTTTGCCGGTGAGGAGGGGGTCCGTCTCGCCCGCCCCATCAGAAAGGCGGAGCTGCGGCTCCGCGGCCTCGACCGATCCCTGGCGGCTGCCGATATCGCGGCGGCCGTATCCAGGGAGGGGGGCTGCGTGGTGGCGAACGTGCGGGTTGGGGACATTAAGTGCCAAGTGCACCCCCCTAAAAGGCGGCCGGACAAACGACGGGACGTTCCGACGCCGGGAGGACGGCGGAGGCGTATGAGGGGCCACGGCCCGTGGGCGGAGGGCCTCTCTGACGTAGTGCATATGCCAGTTTCCAGAGAGGCCCTCTGAAACGCCCGAGATAGGCCACCCGGAGGGGTTTTGGTGGGTAGGCCCCGGCCGTTTGTTTAGGCCGGGGTTAGTCCTACATAACCCCGCCTCGAACCCCATCAATGCGGGGTATGCGTAAAGGCATTTCCCCTCCGTTACAAAAAAAAGGCGTATGAGGGGTTCCGTGCCGTTAGGAACGCCCTCAGCGCTGCGATCAGGCGGGCCAAGGCCCAAGCGTGAGATGAACTGCTGCGCTCCCTGGACGCAGACCCATGGGGACGCCCATATAAGCTTGTCATGAACAAGCTAAGATCTTGGGCGCCCTCCGTGACTGAGTCCCTGGAACCCCAGGTCCTCGAAGGTGTGTTGGAGGCCCTCTTTCCATCAGAGGGCCCCCCTTCGACGCGGGTGGCCGCCAGGAGGCGGTCATCCCGTGGTCAGAGGACTTGGAGGTTTCAGAGGACGAGATGGCCGGTGTGATCCGTCGGTTGAGACTCCGGGGTAATAAGGCCCCGGGCCCCGACGGGATCCCCGGCCGGGTCTGGGTCTTGGCTTTGGCCCAACTGTCCGGGAGCCTGAGACGGCTGTTTAACAGCTGCCTCAGGGAAGGTGTGTTCCCCCCGGCATGGGTGAGGGCCAGACTGGTCCTCATCCCGAAGGGGAGCAAACCCGGCAGCGTCCCTTCTGCCTACAGGCCAATATGCCTGTTGGACGAGGCGGGAAAGCTCTTGGAGAGAGTGTTGGCGAACCGCCTCGTCCAACACCTGTCCCGAGGAAGGATGGACCTCCACCGAGACCAGTATGGATTCCGCGGGGGGCGATCGACCGTGGACGCACGCGCGGGCGGAGAGGGCTGGGTCGCGATCGGACCCGGCCCCATCGAACTCCTCCTGCGTTTGCGCCGGGCCCCGGCGAACCCGGGGGACGTCCGTTATTTCGTCGCGGACGTCTTACCCGAGGCCGGGCCCGGTCGTCGGAGCCCAGGTGGGGTACCTACACACGCGTGTATAATTTTAAAATTTTTTTTTGCGCACATTTCTTTTGCGCACAGTTCGTTTGCACACTTTCCCATCCACACAACAATTATAAGGATCTCGTTTCGCGTTGTAAAGTATATGCGGAATTATACATGCATACATGCGTGTGTATGTGTTCCAAATCATACAAAAATATGTGTTGTGTCCAAAAACAACGTGTCCAATTGAA
>NW_021853670.1:0-2801 GCF_003651465.1 Formica exsecta
TGCACCAAACGTGGTAAAGCCGTTCCAGATTTTTGATAATGTGTTCTTATAGATTTTATTCAAAGAGTCTTCATCTAATAAGCTTTGTAGCGAAATTGCATCAGACGGTATAGTTTGACCGGTGAATCCTCTAGCGATAGTATGTAATACAGCGCTTTTTTCCGCTGGAAACATAATGTGGTCTCTTAAGTTATCTAAATCATCTTGAGTGTATATGCCGCTAGTTGCCAAAGATTTCGGTGCCAAATACTTCCATGTTAATTTTGTCAGTGGTTTTATTGTATGTGGAGGGTTTGCCATTGCAGGTATAGGATTAAATTGTATCCAAGTCTCATCAATATTATAGAGGATAGGTAATAAGGGATTGCAGTCTCGAAGTGTATTCTGTCTTGTTAGTATGCGTGATTTGGGAGTCATGTATAGTGAGGCGTTTCGAAATGTGACTGGTAATTCTGTGTGACATGTATTAGTTTTCCTGAGTGTTATATCTATCGGTATGCACTTTATGACATGAATTACTTCTCCTGCAGTTACTGCCATATAGCCGGAAGACTTCATGAGCCTGTATGCAAATTCGTCTGGTAAGATAGAGGCAAGCGACAGTGTATTCTGTATCACTTGTTTCTCCAACTCACATTTCTGCAGGATTACGTCTTGGTATAAGGAGGTTATTTGGCTCCTTATATATTTCTCAACGTAAACAAATTTTGAGTTTGCATAAGTAAACATATCGAGGTTCGTAATAGCAGTTTTTGATTGGGTTTTGAAGATGTTCCCTTTCTGTGTCTCGAAAATAAATAATTTAGGATGTTCTGTCCCGTATAAAGTGTATCCACAAATGTTGTGTCTGCGTGTCAGTGTGAGGGCAAAGGTTGTATCTTGTGTTTCTAAAGAAAAAATGGTAGTATTGTGCGCATCCTAAAATCCTTGGAATTTAATAGCGTTTCCTTCATATAATATATCGTAATTTTCAAATCCACACGCGGTGGTAGGAATGCTTTCCCAAAATGAATAACCGTCGTCTGAGTTTATGCATGTTTCGTCTTCTAGGTCACAAACGGTATCGGATTTTAAAACTATCTTTCCTGTATTTAATTTGATTGGAACGTATGAATCCTTTAATGATATTTTTACAGTGGCTTGTACGACTACGTCGTCCCAAGTGCCATAGTGATCAGAGTATTGAATTCCTTTGCATTTGCCGTCTACATTTACTTTTCCTGCAAGTGTAACGCTTCGATAGTATGTGTGATTCGATTTTAGCCCGTCTATAATTTCTGAACTTCCTATTCTTAAAAGTCCTTCTTTGTGCATCTGCACACATCTGCCACGAAATGTTTCTTGTAAGTAGCTAGCATAACCGTTATGGACTGCGGAAATGTGTGAGTGCATGCCACAGTGGTGTATAGTGCGCATGATTTCTATCTTACATTGGATAACTTGTGTTTGCGCATAATTTGATAATTGTAGAAGTTGTATATACGTGTTTGTTGTCGCAGGTGTATCGATGTCTAAATCGCATTCACCGGATCTTAAAAGTGAAACGGTGGTAACGTTGAGGTACGCTCCTCCGCAATCGTACGCTATTATTGATGTTGTGCCAGAGAGTAATGTTGCGGTAACGGACAAGAAGAGTAGAACGTAGAAAACCTTAAAAATAAGAATATTATAATTAAGTATAAGACCGTGAATAATGTTGCTTGTCTGTGTTGTTTTGTGTTACAGGATGTGTCGAGTGTGAGTATACAAGCAGGTGTAGTTAGGATTATAATAATAATAGAAAAAGAAATGAAAATATTTAAGGTTCTTAATACTACTGGATCCGGGGGTCCAGGCTGCGCTTACAGAATTTCCCTTTTTGCACTTTCTTTCAACCCGGATCTATATAATAGGTGCTTTTGCACAGCTTTAGCTTGTTTACGTGAACTACGCGTGGTTTTCCACAAAGGTCTATTCTCGCGTTGTTCATTGGTATCATTTCAATGATTTTATATGGTCCAGTATACTGGTCGTCAAATTTTCCTTTTGTTGGTTCTTTCAGTAAATAGACTTTATCGTTAGCTTTAAAACTTTGTACATTTGTTCTCTTGTCATAATGCTTTTTACTTTTTTCTTTTGACTTTATTAAGTTCTGTCTTGCTAATTGCTGAGATGATTTTAAAGTGTCAAAGAGGTTTGTGAGATAGTCTTGATAAGGTAATTCTGTTACTTCCTCGGGAATTATAAAAGATGAAGGTACACGCGGAAGGTGTCCAAAAACTAAAGAGTAAGGGGTGTAATTTGTTCCTTCGTGTACTGAAGTGTTATATGCGAACATTGCGGGGCGTATGTGTTCGTCCCATTCCTTATTTTGGTTAATATACATTTTTAAATATTCAGTTAGAACATGATGCGAGCGTTCTATAGAACCGTTAGACTGTGGGTAATAAGCAGTTGTACGATACTGTTTGATCTTAAAGTAGTTTGCAATGGTCTTCATGAGAGAGGTGAAAAAAGTGGGAGCTTGGTCAGTTAACAAGGCTCTAGGAGCTCCATATACACAAATAAAGTTCTTGATAAAAGCTTCTGCGATAGAAAGAGAGTCAGCATTTTCAATAGGAGAAGCGACACAGTACTTGGTTAAAAGGTCTTGGATGGTAAGTATATAGGAGTTGTTTCGACTAGTGGTTGGCAATGGTCCTACTGCATCCATGGATATTTTATCGAATGCGGCTCCAGGAGTATCTGTTATTAGCATTGGTTGCTTAGATTTTACCCTAGTTAGTTTTTTAATTTGGCAGTTTCTACAGTTTTTAATATAT
>NW_021853671.1:0-507 GCF_003651465.1 Formica exsecta
TATTATATAAATATTTATGTATTAATAAATTTAATATATTAATGTTGGGGCAACGTTAAAACACCTCAGTATTGCGGCTGAGGTGAATGCCGGCCGCGTAGCAACGTATGTTCGTGCATAATATAGATGCATGTTCGCGCGGTTAATCTTGAACTTCGGTTCAAGAATCGGTTGTGAGGGCACGTTCTGCTCCGACAAACGGTTCGGCCCGAATCGGTTAGAGTTCGGTCGATTGTTTTGGAATCGTCGTTCATGGGTCCCTTCTCTTGTACCGTCTAACAGCACATTGTAGCAATACTAACATGTTTGGCATTAGAGGAGTTGGCTGTACTTATTAGGTTCGATTTTCGCTCGCTAGAGAAGTTGACCGCCCGTTTTCTAAGTGATCTAGATTGTTAGCACCTACGAGGTGGGTATCTTCAATCTAGATTGAAGGAGGTGGTCTTCATTCTTGACCCGTCTCAGCCTTAAGCCCGTATCAGACTACGCATTGAAAATTGAAGATTG
>NW_021853672.1:0-708 GCF_003651465.1 Formica exsecta
ACACAGATGGAGCGATAAGCGTACGTGTGATAAAACGCAAAAAAAATGGCTTAAGAATGATATATTTCATTTAACATCTTTTCGCCTTTATGTTATATTTTATATGTATTTGTTATATTGCATGTCCTTACGATTCATCGCAACGATCTACTATTCACCAAAACAATGATTGCTTAAAAAGTGTGTATTACGTTAACTCGCTTTTGCCCTAATCGTAAATAATATACTAAAATATTATAATGAACTTTATGTTTCATTAAATTAACGATTGTTACTACTATCAATAGCATCATCATTATTAAGGATTTAGTATGCAATATTCATCATTTATCTTGATTGTTGATGAACATTATTCATCGATGTAACATTATTTAAATTTTTTCCCCTCATAAGCTCAAGTATTCTTTCGTATACGAGTTCGGGCGCATCCTTGGCCCATATAAAATCCATGTGATTAAATTTAGGCCACGGTACTTCGTACACAAAAAAAAAATTTTTGCTACCATAGCTAATCATGGTTTGCAAAATAAATTTCTAAACTACAGCAAAACGGTTTGCTATAGCACTTAATAAATAGGTATCACAGCTAAGATGTTTGCTGTTACACCTAATAAATAGGTGTCACAGCTAAGATGTTCGCTGTCCATATATTACGACTGAAATCTAGTTACCACATGCAGTTTTTAGCTACGGCAGCTAATTTTTTTT
>NW_021853672.1:4484-5197 GCF_003651465.1 Formica exsecta
GCGATAAGCATACGTGTGATAAAACGCAAAAAAAATTGGCTTAAGAATGATATATTTCATTTAACATCTTTTCGCCTTTATGTTATATTTTATATGTATTTGTTATATTGCATGTCTTTACGATCCTTACCAAAGCAACGATTGCTTAAAAAGTGTGTATTACGTTAACTCGCTTTTGCCCTAATCGTAAATAATATACTAAAATATTATAATGAACTTTATGTTTCATTAAATTAACGATTGTTACTACTATCAATAGCATCATCATTATTAAGGATTTAGTATGCAATATTCATCATTTATCTTGATTGTTGATGAACATTATTCATCGATGTAACATTATTTAAATTTTTCCGCTCATAAGCTCGAGTATTCTTTCGTATACGAGTTCGGGCGCATCCTTGGGCCATATAAAATCCATGTGATTAAATTTGGGCCACGGTACTTTACACGGAAAAAAAAAATTTTGCTACCATAGCTAATCATGGTTTGCAAAATAAATTTCTAAACTACAGCAAAACGGTTTGCTATAGCACTTAATAAATAGGTATCACAGCTAAGATGTTTGCTGTTACACCTAATAAATAGGTGTCACAGCTAAGATGTTCGCTGTCCATATATTGCGACTGAAATCTAGTTACCATACGCAGTTTTTAGCTACGGCAGCAAATTTTTTTTTCCGTGTACATTACCATTACATTAGGCAGTAAATG
>NW_021853673.1:0-2406 GCF_003651465.1 Formica exsecta
TATAATTTATAAACAAAATTATTACCTTATTTTTCTTCTTTGACTGATGCTTAACATTTCTATTTTAGGCTCTAATTCTGACGCTTTCAATTCAACTATATGTAATATTTTTGATAAAATCTCCACAAGATTTGTTTTGCTATTAACATAAACATGCAACTCATTGCTTAGCCATTTGTAAATGACCTAAAAATATTAATTACGCATTAATTACATTTATATATAAAATATAAATAAACATTCACATATTTCCAGAACCAAAAGTTGCGAGTAGCCAGATCCGCAGAGCCAGATCTGCAAAATGTCTGTGTTCACTATAGAAATCTTTTGATATGATTTTATCATTTCATGAAGCCAATTAATAAAAATGTGTATTCAGTAATGTTTTTTTATGATATTTTTGATAAAATTTTCACAAGATTTATTTTGGTACTTTAATATAAACTCATTGCGTAGCCATTTGTAAGTTAATCTAAAGATATTAATTATGCATTAATTACATTTGTTTGTAAAATATAAATAAACATTATACATATGAATGAATGCGCGTTCATGCGTATAATTACCAGCTTATAGTTATCGAAAACATAGCCAGCCAAAATCTCCAAATATTCCTTCAATATTTCTATAATTATTTTCCGATGTATTTATCACAAATATGTTAATTGACAATGGACAGATTCAAGCATTGTGTGTAAAGCATTCGCTTTGTTTCGCTAATATAATCTAACTTTGCTCAATATGACACCGATTAGAAGAAATCACTTCTCTTCCTTGCACTATTCCGCGATACTCTTAATAATCTTTAATCACTTTATCACTTTTCTACTTGTGTTACACTATTCCGCGATATATAAGCATATTTAATAAATCAATTATATACTGTTTAAGTGTATACTTTTTTTTAATAGAATGGACTTGTTTCATATTCATATATTTAATATGAATATGAAACAAGTCCATCTGCTTCGTAATAAAAAGAATTTTCTTTCTATTGCTTTCTATAATTTGATATTTATTCACTTACACAATTTATATTAATATTATTTATTATACGATTTGTATAGTTTAACTTCTGTGTTAAAATTGTATTTATAAAATACCTTATCATAAAATTACTTAACCCCTACTGTAATAACGTCGATTACATTGATCACCAATTTCAAATTTAAAAGTGCCCCATGCCAAACTGATCGACTTGTTTTGAAATTAATCATAAGGTTTACCAGATAGGCCTGAAACGAAAAGGATTAAAATTAAAGTGACATACAGAAACTTGGCGTGCCCGTATCACATTATAAGTCATATATTTTTATTAATATATTAAGAGGATGCCGGACTGTCCTGTTTTACCGGCCATAATAATTATATTTTTGTACACCGAAATTTTTTTATTGGTTACATGAAATGAGAAATCCTTTTCCACGATTAAAGTATATACATCAACAAAGTGGGAACCTTGCGCTTTTACGTTAAAAACGAAGAAAAGTTAAATTACAGTTTTTTTCTGGCTTCTTGCGTCAGGTCGTAACAATATTTGCTTAATATAAAAGTTGTGCAGTTTGTACATACAAAATCAAACAGGTTCCCACTCGGAAATGCATGAAAGAATATAAGTGAACGTTTAAAAATGTATTTAGAAGCCTAGTAAAAAAGATCTTGGTTTATAAAACTTTCGTGCATATGTGTGTGTGCGAGATCGAGGCTCAAGAGTAAAACAGAGCAGTAGATTAGTTGCGTGATGTCGCGATAGACAGAGCTGCAATCGTACATGACAAAGACAGACATAATCGTACTATCTTCGTCTCTTTCATGTGTGTGAGAGTAATATACATGTACGCACTAACTTTATTGCAGTATCTTTTTTCTCTCAATCATACGCTCTGTCACGCTCTGTCTCTTTCCAATCGCTTGCTTGCTATGTACTACGTATCGCTTAGCTTCATGCTCCTCGCATATGTAACATACATAATCGAACCCGAGTCTTTCGCTTTCCGGGCAACTGCTCTTACCACTGAGCTATTCAGACCTCGCACCTTACGCCACTCTAACACAGTACATACGACTCCAGAGCGATGTTGGAATCTCGCTCAATGGATGCAGTGCCGATTGTCACGGAGAGACGAAATCCCCAGCACGTCTCCAGAGCGGTCCAAATCATAACGATTGAAAATTGGCGCCCGTAGCCGCTCAGCGATGAGTCTTGACTCACCACCAGTATGAATGGAAGCCTCCTCGAGTAGTCCATCCTAAACCACTACGCCTAAGCAGCCCCCTCTTCTGCTCCCAATTAATAATACGATCTTCCACCGTCACCACGTGGTGGATCTAGTGGACAGATTACCAGCACTTACGCATATGTATATATACAGGGTGACCAGTAATGACTGCCTACTAAGTACATAG
>NW_021853674.1:0-70907 GCF_003651465.1 Formica exsecta
GTCCGTTGGATCCGTATTTTATCGAAGGTATATTATTCTTCTTCAATTAATTTTTACACTATTTATATTCTTAGCCAATTATTTATTAATAATTTAATTTAATTTATCATCCATAGACAATATAAGTTCTGTTTTGGAGCATGTTAAGCCGGCTATGCTCTTCATTGACGAAAAGTTTTATATGATAGCTCTTCGCTCTATGAATCAATCAAAAATTGGCAAAGGCATGCCCAACACAAAAATCATAGTTTTTTCTGATAAGAATAAAAATCCACCAACTAAAAATAAAAAGTTACTAACTCTGGAAGTTCTCATGGACCACAGCGATCTGGTCAGGGTTGAACTTTTTTCCTGTGCAAAAATGACAAATATAAAGTCAACTGCGATGATATTGTTTACTTCAGGCACAACTGCTTCTCCCGTACATATAAAAATTCCTCATGTAGCTTTCATGGCTCCACCAGATCAGCACGCACCCAATATGCTTAAAAATGATACCGCTCTGTTGTTTGAATCCTTATGCTTTATCAATGGCATATTCATAACTATTCAGGCTATTCTTTTGCACGTAAAAGTAATCAGAATTGAATCGCGGTTTGATGCAGAAACAGCGTGTAAAATAATAGAGAAATACAGGGTATTGTATAGACATTTAAATTTTTCTATGAATATATAGAGAATATGAAATATTTACATAATATATAAAATATGAAATATTTTTTTATCTTAGGTGACGTGGGCTTTTTTTGAAACTAGTATGTGCCTCCAATTAATTAAGTCTTGCCAGCTTGAAAGAGATGATGTCTCCTCTTTAAAGACAGTTGTATTCAGCGGTTGGGGAAAGTCGGATCCAGTGGTTATGTAAGTGCAGATGTTCAATTAAAATTTGTCTCTTTAGATCAAGATCAAAAGTTAATAAAAGTACGTCCAAACATGCAGGGTGAGATTTATTGCACTTCTCCCTATATGATGATAATACATGAGGCTCAAGAACTTCACTTAGGTTAGTCAGTTATATTCTCTTTTAATTAATATTCTTTAATTATGATTCTATATTATATGACATGTATGCTTTAAATTATTAATGAAAAAAATATATTGTGTATAAAAAGTTTATACTGATTCGTACAGAGGGATTAGATAATTCAATTTGGTTCAAAACCGGAGATATGGGTTTTTACGATGAAGATGGCGAAATATTTGTCGTCGAGCGAATAAACCAACTTTGTGAAATCAAAAAACAGCTATTTTCACCAACATTAATCGAAAATACGTTACACGATCATATGGCGGTGTTCGAAGCCGTTGCAATCTATATATCGAGTCATAATGATACATATGCAATAGCGTTTATTACAAAGATGCTTGGAGTAGAGGTTTAAATAATTCACTTCTTATAAAATCAAATATTTTTATAAAGTCAAGCATTATTTATACAAAAAGATTTATGTTATTATCTCGTAGGTGACAGAAATGGAATTGAAACAACATGTGATACAAAATTGTGATTGCTACAATGAGCTTCGGCATGTGATATTCCTTCCGCATTTGCCGCGCTTTTCTAACGGAAGAATCAATCGCAAGTTACTTTATAACATGGCGCGTTCTAATATATTCTGGTAAAGATCGATAATTTTTGATTAATTTGTCAGCAGAGCATTATAACCTGCGTATTAAAATTTGTGGTAGCAAAAAAAAATAGTCGGAAACACAGATACAAAATTATGAAATAAACATGTTCAAATCTCATGTTTTGAATATGTGAGCCAAGATGTAATACCAAATTATACGATAATGTAATATTTTAGTATTTTTAATAAAAAATGTGATGCATATGTATTAAATTTTATAATTAGAGTAAAATATTTTTTATCGGAAGTGAAAAATGTAATGTTTCATATAATGTTGTATGATTAAACCGAAGCAAATTTGACTGCAGTTTTGAAGTGATTTCGAATAAGAAAATTATACATGACACAGAATATTGATAAATTTTATATTATATTCCAATATCAACAATTATGCATCCTTATATATGTAGTTGTAATATACCATAAATTTTGTTTACTAGAACTTTATGATTTCTTAAATATATTTCTTTAGTCAATCTGTAAAAATATTATGTTAAAATCAGCAGAAAATATCAATAGCTTAAACACTTTTTAAAAATTCTAAAAAAAGGATTGTTCTTGGTCTCAGAAATCTTTGTAAATATTCAAAGTACAATATGTCAAGAGATTATCTTCAATCGTATAAATGACTGTTTTGACACGCTTATAATGACCCAGTTTCAAAATTATTAGCTACAAGATTTGATGCAAAAATCCCCTCCTCCTTCTTTTTGGCAAAAAAAAATTCTATGACGTTTGATATATTATAGCATTACATTTATGTTAATTATATATCATATATATTGCGACTTTTTTTTTATTTTCACAAGGCTGTCCCGAATCTAAATAACGCGCGTCTCAGAGCAAAATAATTTCGCTTTTTTTCTAATTCTGAGGTCACAAAATAACAATAAACAGATGTTAAATCAACGGAATTCAAAGCTTAATCACGCAATATGTCATTTGTAACACAGATAATA
Organism: Formica exsecta; assembly: GCF_003651465.1. Lineage (NCBI taxonomy): Eukaryota > Metazoa > Arthropoda > Insecta > Hymenoptera > Formicidae > Formica > Formica exsecta. The sequence goes on from NW_021853674.1 coordinate 2,591, forward strand.
TTACTGCCTTTGATACCAATAATTTCTCAATTTCAATATTTTAATGCAATAACATATAAAAACATAAAAAAGGGTATCGCATCATTAGCGTAATAGTGTGTGTGATAAACAATAATAAAAATTACTTTATGAAATTTACAACATAATAAATACATATAATTAATAAAATATATCGTGTATAATTTTATTGTTAGGAGACTTTTCAGACAGATGTTCCATTCAAAACAAGAACAATTTTAATAGAAAAAGAAACTATAAAATCATTTGACAGAAAGTGTTTCAAATGATTTCTATACCCTACAAGTACCGGAAATTTGTTCTTGGAAAAATTTAACCGTTGGCCACATTTAATTGGTCAGGTACAACATATTAATAACAAATATCTTATATAATAATACATTTAAAAATTTTTTAAATGTATCATTATATAAGATATTTTAAAAATAAAAATTATATTTTTATTCACATGGATATGTATATAGAAAAATATTATTTAAAAGCAATGTAAATAGATATGCTTCGCAAATGAACGCAGAACCATCGCTTTTAAAAGATTGACAACCCTGAAATTATAGTTCTATATTTTTCAGCCTATTTATTTAATTCAAGTATTGTGCAAAATTTTTAATATTTTTGGAAATATGCACTGCGCTAAGCATTAATTTTTCCACAGTTTTTTTTTCTATAAACGCGTAAATTTTTAAAATTTGTAATTAGAAAATAAATAAAACTTTGTAATAAAATTTTTTATAAAACCTTTATGTTTGAAGAGAAATCTTTATAAAGATCAGAATTTGTAAATTACAAATCCCTGGAGAATATATACCCTCATATAAAATTAATTGATTTTCCAAATTATATATGTCAATTATAATGATATTAAAAGATAATTTAAAACTTTTGTAATTAACATTAGTTTTAAAGTGTCTATATGTACTTTAATAAACAAATGTTTATGTAATATAAAGATATTCTACAAGTGATATGCCCACATTACAGTGAATTCACCCGTTAGATGTACTAATTTCAAAAATCGATTAAATTAATCGATTAAATTATAAAAGTAATACTTAATCGGTTACGTTAATCACGATTTGAAAAATCATGATTTTATGCAACAATGAATTATTAATCAAATAATTTAATCCATTAATTTTATACCAATTAAAAATTAATATCATTCATCGATTAAATTAGTCGCGATTACATGTATGATGATTGATTAATTTCGATTATTGATCAATGGATTACTTTAGTCAACTAAAAATTTAATCGATTAACTGACGGTTTTATATCTATAATTACTATGCAAACATATATTATATATATAATATAATAGCTTATAGATTCTCAATATTTTGTCATAAGTCTGACTCGCGTCTCCGAATATTGATCGTTTTTCTTCTATAACCTTGAGGTTATTTCGTGAAAATAAATAAATATTATATCACATTAAAGCTTATTGTTAGTCACGCAGTATTCATTGTAACACAAATAGTGCTATTACCTTGGATAGAGGTAAAGTGAGAATAAAAATTTCAACTTTCAACATTTTTAATCCAATAAAATACTATAAAAAATTGAAGAAAGACTTAATATCAGTGGCACGATGGTGCGTATTTGTGCGCGTATGTTATATACATAATAAACGATAATAAATCATAAACGATATAATAAAAGTTACTCTATAAAATTTACGAAAAAAGGGAACATTACTAATCATCTATCGTGTATAATTTTAGGATACTTCTGACACAAATGATACATTTTGTATAAGAGACAATATTTTAATAGGCTTACAAACTTTGGGTCTAGATAATACACAAAATTGTATAAATATTGGAGATCTAATTTTAAAATCTTTTATATCTAACCCGAATTTCATTGCCCAGGTAATGCGTTTTAGTAACAAAACTTGTTCGCTTCTTACAGATGTATACATAATACAGATATCTAATAATATCTATTAACAATGTAAAATTATATAAACTCATTGGACGAAAGATGTAATATTATTAACTAACAAAGTAATATATTGTCTCGCAGGTGGATGCGACAACAGAAGAAGAAAATACATTCCAACAGATGAGAGAAAAGAGTGTGAAATGTGCATTATGGATGGAAAAATCGGGTATTCAACCAAATGATGTAATAATGATATGCACAAATAATCAATTAGATGCTTATGTACCGTTTCTGGCGGCTTTATACATCGGCGCTGTTGTTAGTCCATTAGATGAGTATTTTATCGAAGGTATATTATTCTTCTCCACTTAATTTTCACACTATGTATTTTCATAGTCAATTATTTATTAATAATTTAATTTAATTTATCATTCATAGACAATTTAGATTACTTTTCGGAACAAGTTAAGCCGGCTATGCTTTTCATCGATGAAATATATTATACGACAGCTCTCTACTCTATGAATCAATTAAAAATTCTCAAAGGCATACCTATGCCAAAAATCATAGTTTTTTCTGATAAATATAAAGATCCACTAACTAGAAATAAAGATTTACTAACTCTGGAAGCAATTCTCAATGACAACTATGATCTGATGAGCATTGAATTTTTTTCCTGTGCTAAAGTAATAAATATGAGGTCAACTGCGATGAGATTGTTTACTTCAGGCACAACTGCTTCTCCTGCACATATACAAATTCCTCATTTAGCTTTTATAGCTCCATCAGATCAGCACGCACCCAATATGTTTCAAAATGATACCGCTCTGTTGTTCGAATCCTTATGTTTTATCAATGGCATATTTATAACTATTCAGGCTATTCTTTTGCATGTAAAAATAATCAGGATTAAATCGCATTTTGATGCAGAAATAGCGTGTAAAGTAATAGAGAAATACAGGGTATTGTATAGACATTTAAATTTTTCTTTGAATATGTGGAGAATATGAATTATTTACATAATATATAAAATATGAAATATTTATTTATCTTAGGTGACGTGGGCTTTTCTTGAAACTAGTATGTGCCACCAATTAAGTAAGTTTTGCCAGCTTGAAAAATATGATATCTCCTCTTTAAAGAAAATTGTATTCAGCGGTTCAACTACCAGTTCATTAAGAGTTCATATTGTTCTCAAAGAGTTGCTACCTAATGTTTCTATCCTTCAAGCATACAGTATGTACATACACTTGTTACAATTATAATCAAAGGCTGATATATATAATATTTAATAGCGATTTAATATTTAACATTAATGAATCTTATTTCAGGTCTGACTGAAACAGGCATCATCGCTTATCAGCGACATTCAGGGAAAATCGGATCCAGTGGTTATGTGAGTGCAAATGTTCAATTAAAGATAGTTTCTTTAGACCCTTTAGATCAAGGGAAGTTATTAGGTCCAAATATCTCTGGTGAGATTTATTGCACTTCTCCTTATATGATGATAGCACATGAGGCCCAAGAATTTTACGGTTTTAATAGTTAGTTATATTTTCTTTTACTTAATAATCTATAATTATGATTCTATATATGACCTACACGCTTTAAATTATTAATGAAAAAAATACATTGTGTATATAAAGTTTATACTGATTTGTACAGAGAAATTATGCATTTCAGACTGGTTCGGAACAGGAGATTTGGGTTATTACGATGAAGATGGCAATGTATTTATCATCGATCGAATCAACCAACTTTTTGAAGTCAACAATCATATAATTTCACCAACTGCAATTGAAAATGTGTTACAAATGCATTGGCCGGTATTTGAAGCAGTTGTAACCTCTATACCAAGCCGTAATAAGGATAAATACGCAATAGCGTTTGTTACAAAGATGCCTGGATTACAGGTTTAAATAATTCGCTTTTTATAAAGTCAAACAAAATTATTTGTATAAAAAGATTCAAGTTATTATATCTTGTAGGTGACAGAAGCAGATCTGCAACAATTGGTGAAAGAAAGATTGAGTTCCAACAATCATCTTCAGCATGTGACATTTCTTTGGCGTTTGCCGCGCTTTTCTAATGGAAGAATCAATCGCAAGTTACTTTATAATATGGCGCGTTCTCATTTGTTCTGGTAAAAATATACAATTTCTGATTAATCTGTCAGCAGAGCGTTATAACATATTAAGATCTGTGGTAGTGAAAAAATAGTCGGAAATACAGATACAAAATAATAACATGAGCATGTTCGAAATTCATTTTTTGATTTGAATATATGAGCCAAGATGTAATACCAAATTATACGATAATGTAATATTTTAGTATTTTTAATTAAAAATGTGATGCATATGTACTAAATTTTATAATTAGTGTAAAATATTTTTTACCAGAAGTGAAAAATTTAATGTTTCATATAATGTTGTATAACTAAACCGAAGCAAATTTGACTGCAGTCTTGAAGCGATTTGGAATAAAAAAATTATACCTAAAATAGAATATTGGTAAATTTTCTATCATATTTCAATATCAACAATTATGCATTTTTATATGTGCTGTTGCAATATACAATAAATTTTGTTTACTAGAACTTTATGATTTTTTAAATATATTTTTTTAGTCAAATCTGTATTTATCTTACATTTTATTTCTTAATTTCAAAGTTATAGCTCAATTGCGTGGGACTTGCTGTACATTTAGGAAATAGATTTGTACCACAAGCGTAGTTATCAATAAAATGTTTCATATAAAAATCTGTAAAATAATACACAAACATATCAAGGAAAATTGAATTTTATCGCACATCGTATATAAGTATTAAATAATGGATATTCTCTCATTTATGTCACATCTAACTGACTATATGAAATATATATCGCGTTTCATTATATTTTATAATCCGAACCGTCGTGGATTATATCGTGGAACCATCGTAATTGCAATGTAATGTCGCGATAACGTTAATATTCAATTACTCCGCGAAAAGATAACCACAGGATAAAATATCCTCTGCAGGGTATTATCGTATCACGTTGTTTACAGCACGCGCCGCATTATTTTATCGCGTCGCTGTTACATGACAGTCCCTCATTAGCGAAGCGAAATTACTCGGATTCGATTATCTTCTGCAACGCGATGGCGGAAGTGCGCGATGCAACATCATCGATAACTCTTTATTTTATAGATACACACGATGTTTTACCCGATTGCTTTTAACGATTGTTGATCAATCGACCGGACGATTTTGCAGTTTCGGCTGCCGGAATCGCAACCGAGCAACTGTATCAAACTGTCTGGCCGCCGCCACCTCTACCCTTCTCGTTCGCCGGCCGGTCGACCGGTCCGCGTAGACAAGGGGATAGATAAAATCGGTATTACGTTTAGGGACACGCACGTGCAAACCTATTAACGAACGCACGCTCACGCATCCGAGCGCTCGCGCGGGCACTGCTATAACTCACACACAGAACACGCATACAGAACACCAACAATCGCTATGATTTACGTGATGCCGTGCTACTACGTCCCCCTTTCCCCCGTTTTGCCGACACTTAAATTTCATGCCATTCTATTAACCTCTGCACATCCCTGTATGTTGCTATAAAATTTTGGAAAATGGCTCGATATACATATTTTCCGTTACGGAAACATTCACATTTCCTACATTCAAATTTGATAATCTGCAATCTCTGATTCAGTAGCACATAATATAACATTGGTTTAATAGAATTTTATATCATCATTGTGTTTTGGTAAAGCTGCAAAATATTTTATGTCGGAAAATCCTTTCTCTCTCTCTCTCTCTCTCTCTCTCTCTCTCTCTCTCTCTCTCTCTCTCTCTCTCTCTTACATGCCAATAAATTTTGCGCCTATAAAAACTTTAATTAATAAATCATTTTTTACGTATATTAATTTTTTACTATGATCTCAAATATCAAATTTATAAAGTCCAGTATTAATTCAGTTTTTACAAAGTTTTTTTTTTCAACAAATTTCAACAAAGAAAAAGTTTATACATTTTTTGATTGTATAAAATTAGTAAATAATATATTTTTAAATAGCTTTTATGAATCAAGCAAATCTAAAATAAACTTAAAACAATTAGTCATTATATTTTAAACGTCCTAAAAATTGTATAAGATATTTTTACTACATTGTTTTTTTTATTATATTCTTATTATTATCAAAATCAAATATTCCGTGTTTAATAATAATATAGAAAATTATCAAAATGTATGCCATTTAATAGCGCTGCAATTTTAAATATACTCTAATTGCGGTAAAAATCGATACTAGACTTCTTGTATTTTCAAGTTTCAATGAAAGTATCAAAGTAATATAGAACAAGAAAAAATTCACCTGAGCAGTACGCTTTTTAACGAGCGTTTCAATTAAGCGATATACGGACGTTAACGATATTTTAATTGATAAAATTTTGCAAACGCTGGTAGATCACCGTAGCGAGAACACAAATTTCCAATTTTCGTTGTCGCAAGATGGCGAAAAAGTTTAATTGCCGGCGTCTCGCCAAAGTTGTTCGTGCGAAACTTTTTAAAGTATTTCCGGTCGACTTAGACGATCGTTTTGTCAGCTCTCGCGAGAAAAATTGAATGAAAAACTGCGACTTTGCGAGAAAATCTTAACGAAGCGAAAGGATATTGTTTTAAAAACATTTTGTAACAATTTTGTTACAATGCTACAATTTTACATATTTCTATTTTATATATATGTATATATACATATAAGATAGCATATTCTATGTGTGTACATTAATTTTTTAGAAAATACTGCAAGAATTTTTATTCGCGTCTACATCTATATTTCTTCCTCATCTAACAAGACTATAAATTACATTCAACGAACGGTAGATAAACGATGCACTTCCCACACACAAGAAGATGCTACATCAAGCTCATTCTCTCGTATCTTGTGAGTTTTATAGAGTTGATCGTACTCTTATGTTGATTCCGTATCATTATCATCACCTGATCTTGACGTGACTGAGAAGTTTTTTTGCTCGTTTCGCCTTTTCGTTTCACCGAAGGAACAGGTCGTGTTGTCAGGTGAGCCAATCCAGGAAGCTTCATCGCGAATACGCAGTCTATCGGGCGAGAGAACGTCCCGATATCGAATCGTCCGTTACACGGAATGACGTTTACCTTGCCAAGATACCGGCGCATGTAGGCGAGAACATGGCTGTATATTTTCCCACAGATTTCCCATTCAAAGAGACGCTTCTCAGAAATATCTTGCAAGACTTGCGCTTAGTCATGCAGCATAGTGCATATTTCAGATCGCATCAATTCGTTCTCTCTCCCTTTCATTTTCACTATCTTTATATATTTACCGTCAATATTTTTTCGATATTTGTCGCGAGAAACTTCCATATAGATTGTAAAGATTTCTTCTGATTTTCTAGATATATCAAAAACAATATTTGCGCGTTTATTTGTGATTATATTCGATAAAATTGTTGATACGCAAAAACGAGCATTAGGAAAAATAAACAACTTGCAAATTACGAATTATTTGTTGTAAAACCTTAAATGAAATATGTAAAAATATTCAAGTCTATAAATAGTGCCTTCATATTTTAATTTGCGATTCATTTACATGATTTGCTTTAAACATATATATTGTTATTGTTTATATTTTTTAATTTTACTTTCTATATCTATAATTTAAAAATATTTAAATTTTTTTTGTATTTGTATTTATCTTTGAATTTGTTATCGCTAGTATGTTATTAAACTTTTGGAACAGTAAAAAAATTAATGTACGCGCATATACTCAAAATATTTGGTAAATTAAAAATGTTCTTTACAACGGGAGAAATATCTCTACCAATAAAAAAGCCTAGTTTCTTTTATCAAAATCGACAAAGATATCAAATAAATATATAAATAGGATATATTTTTTCCTCAAGATTTCTCATATTACATGCCAATAAATTTTGCGCCTATAAAAACTTTAATTAATAAATCATTTTTTACGTATATTAATTTTTTACTATGATCTCAAATATCAAATTTATAAAGTCCAGTATTAATTCAGTTTTTACAAAGTTTTTTTTTATTATATTCTTATTATTATCAAAATCAAATATTCCGTGTTTAATAATAATATAGAAAATTATCAAAATGTATGCCATTTAATAGCGCTGCAATTTTAAATATACTCTAATTGCGGTAAAAATCGATACTAGACTTCTTGTATTTTCAAGTTTCAATGAAAGTATCAAAGTAATATAGAACAAGAAAAAATTCACCTGAGCAGTACGCTTTTTAACGAGCGTTTCAATTAAGCGATATACGGACGTTAACGATATTTTAATTGATAAAATTTTGCAAACGCTGGTAGATCACCGTAGCGAGAACACAAATTTCCAATTTTCGTTGTCGCAAGATGGCGAAAAAGTTTAATTGCCGGCGTCTCGCCAAAGTTGTTCGTGCGAAACTTTTTAAAGTATTTCCGGTCGACTTAGACGATCGTTTTGTCAGCTCTCGCGAGAAAAATTGAATGAAAAACTGCGACTTTGCGAGAAAATCTTAACGAAGCGAAAGGATATTGTTTTAAAAACATTTTGTAACAATTTTGTTACAATGCTACAATTTTACATATTTCTATTTTATATATATGTATATATACATATAAGATAGCATATTCTATGTGTGTACATTAATTTTTTAGAAAATACTGCAAGAATTTTTATTCGCGTCTACATCTATATTTCTTCCTCATCTAACAAGACTATAAATTACATTCAACGAACGGTAGATAAACGATGCACTTCCCACACACAAGAAGATGCTACATCAAGCTCATTCTCTCGTATCTTGTGAGTTTTATAGAGTTGATCGTACTCTTATGTTGATTCCGTATCATTATCATCACCTGATCTTGACGTGACTGAGAAGTTTTTTTGCTCGTTTCGCCTTTTCGTTTCACCGAAGGAACAGGTCGTGTTGTCAGGTGAGCCAATCCAGGAAGCTTCATCGCGAATACGCAGTCTATCGGGCGAGAGAACGTCCCGATATCGAATCGTCCGTTACACGGAATGACGTTTACCTTGCCAAGATACCGGCGCATGTAGGCGAGAACATGGCTGTATATTTTCCCACAGATTTCCCATTCAAAGAGACGCTTCTCAGAAATATCTTGCAAGACTTGCGCTTAGTCATGCAGCATAGTGCATATTTCAGATCGCATCAATTCGTTCTCTCTCCCTTTCATTTTCACTATCTTTATATATTTACCGTCAATATTTTTTCGATATTTGTCGCGAGAAACTTCCATATAGATTGTAAAGATTTCTTCTGATTTTCTAGATATATCAAAAACAATATTTGCGCGTTTATTTGTGATTATATTCGATAAAATTGTTGATACGCAAAAACGAGCATTAGAAAAAATAAACAACTTGCAAATTACGAATTATTTGTTGTAAAACCTTAAATGAAATATGTAAAAATATTCAAGTCTATAAATAGTGCCTTCATATTTTAATTTGCGATTCATTTACATGATTTGCTTTAAACATATATATTGTTATTGTTTATATTTTTTAATTTTACTTTCTATATCTATAATTTAAAAATATTTAAATTTTTTTTGTATTTGTATTTATCTTTGAATTTGTTATCGCTAGTATGTTATTAAACTTTTGGAACAGTAAAAAAATTAATGTACGCGCATATACTCAAAATATTTGGTAAATTAAAAATGTTCTTTACAACGGGAGAAATATCTCTACCAATAAAAAAGCCTAGTTTCTTTTATCAAAATCGACAAAGATATCAAATAAATATATAAATAGGATATATTTTTTCCTCAAGATTTAAAAGAAATTTTGACAAAATTATAATGGAGAGATCAATGTTGCATCTAATCTCCGATTCGCATAGTATTTGATCATAAGTCAGTAGTACAATTAATCGTTATAAATAGGATAACATTACGCACGGTGCCGTTGCATTTCCGGCTATAGAGTAGTAGTGGGATGAAGGCACGTGGTCGCAAATTCACCCTCTCGTACAACGCGCCCACCGCCGAAGTTCACCGCGGAATAAAGAAGGAAGTGCGCGCGGTGGTTGAATAAGGTCGTACGAGAGTGACGAGGGTGGGGAGAGCCGGAGAGTGGCGCGCAGCTGCGCGCGCATCCGAGTCACGCTGCCACCGGCGCGCCGCGTGGTCGGACGATTCAGTAACGCCGAATCCTCCAAGCGAGGAGGTTATATCCGACAAGTGTCCGATGGACACAATACTTTTCTTTGTTGTACGACTAAATTCTCTCCAGATTTCGACTTCCTCGATACTTGTGTTCGCGTTCGCGAGGTAATATGATAATCGACTAGATGTGTATATCGTGTATCGAGTGTATGCGAGATCGTTTGCAAAAATATCCTTGTCCAGCGTGACTCACGCGGCGAACTTCGAATTTTTCTTGGTAAAAGTGGACCGAGTGACTGACCGGTGTGAAGTGTCTCTCGAAGAAGGGGCAACGAATGAGAATAAAATCGCGAGGCTCGCAAATTCTCGAAATCATGAGAGCGATCCTTCGTTGCGTCGCATTCGTCGTGACGATCGCGGCGGCCGTCGTGTCAGAGCCCAACGACCTGACAAAATCGCAGGTGATGATCTTCAAATGCTGTCGATACGGCGAGGAATTGCGACAATCGAGCGGCGATTTGAACGACGACGAATTGCCGCGCTGCGAGCCTACGTTGAACGAGTGGAAGCCGTTGATTTACTCGCCGATGCGTCGAACTTTCGTCTCGAAAGTGCCCTCTGAGTGGCACGTCCTCGACGGCCGAAGACCGGAATGCGACGATAGCTCGGAGCTGATCCACGTGCCCTACCGGAAAGCCAACCCGTTCATCCTGCTCGACGACGGGAATGTGGTACTCGAGACCGGAGACAGCGACAGCATACCCGTGAGCCACTATTGCGCCGATTCGAACGCGTTGCTTGTGTGCAGGCAAAAAAGAACAACGGGCTATCATGCCGCCGCGACGATGAGGCCACGGGTACGACGATGCTGCGGCGAGAACGCCACATTCCACGAACACAAGTGAGTCTCGCATAGTTTTGTGATTTTCTTGATAGTCGACGATGTCAAACGAAACGAATATCTTAGGTTAAATTAGGTTAGGTTGGAGTGAGATACAAATCTGATACTCGTGTCAGTTAACAAGGTCGTTTGAAATTGCCTTTGGTTAAGCGGGATGTTTCTTTTTCTTTTTCTTTTTTTTTTTTTAACACAAACAAGTTTCTTGGAACAAATATATAATATTGCGATCATGCTTATTTATAAACGAAAATAATATATTGCTAGTAGCTTTTATAAAATAATTATTATCTTCGAATATTATGGAACAAATGGGCACAAGATTTTACCTCATTTCTCGTTTATTTCTTTGGTAAAATGTTAGTAAGTCTTCGACTCTTAACCGTTTCGTAGTAACTTGTTTATTTACTGCGGATGCCTCTCTTAAATGCGTTGGATACACGCAGCGTGACCTTGACGTTTATGAAACACGCAAGTTTTTGGTTTCATTCGAGATTGTTGATGTGTGCGCAAACCATCTCTCTAATAAATTCAAATGTAACTTAACACATATGTGAATCATTAATATATTATATAAATTCATCATTAAATATTATATGCAACGCATTATATATTAATCATTCAATAATCACGTCATTTTTATATAACGATATACATATTTCGAATATTAACAATATTAAAATATTAACAATATTCGACTGATGATACAAAACAGAAAAAACAGAAAAAAATTTATAGAAAAATCTTTATATTTCTTGAAATTATATTTAAATAATCTAAGGGATAAGGATGCTTTTTTATAGCATTTTTAATTATCATCATTAATTATCGAATGACACATTTTGATCTACATACATATAAAAAAACTGCAAAAAACATAATATATATTATTTAGAAAACGGAAAAAGAAGTTAAAATTATTTGTTATCAATTATTTTTCATTGTCAGTTATTTCTATATTCTCATTTTTTTACCAATGAGGCTTCATAATGTACGAAAAAAATACCTTTGTGTTGCAGAAATACCTGCGTTCATTTAAAAGAGACCGCGGACGCACCGCCCCTCTTGCCGAACACATCATCTGTTGTTGAGATCGTGGCTGGATTTCCAGCCTGCCCGAAATCTGACAACTTCACGATCCTGGGAGACGCGAGGGATGCCGTATTACAACCCGATGGTGGCCTGGAGATAAACGGCATCGTTTTGCCCACCGGTCAGTTTTGTGTCGAGAGAATCAAGGAGCTCAACCAGATAGCCAAGGTGTTTGCCTGTCCGGAACATGCACCACAAAAGTTAGTACATTAAGATTAAGATTATCGTGCGCGCGCGCGCGCGCGCGATATTTTCGTTCTTGCTGCGCCTTTTTTTTCGGACGTTGTAACGTGATCTACAAATGAAGATAACGAAATCTTCTCGCTTAGTGTGATAATATCGCGATGCGCGTGGTAAAAAAGCTGTTAGCGTGCTTTTAACACGTCAAAATCTTCAAACGGATGCGTGAAAGCTTTAAATAATTCAAGGATTCCTATCGTATTTCTCTGCTTATTCTTTGTTTATTAGACTTTGTTTTCTCGATAATAGTTTCATTTATTTTTCATCACATGTGTATCACATAACGTCGATTTTATAGTATTTGTTTATGTAGTAATTTTGTGTATAGTTAATTGAACGAAAAAAGAGTAATAATAATATAAAAGATAATATTTTTTTTTATTTTTTAGTAAATCTAAAGAAATACTTTGCGAATCAAAAAAATTCCTATGATAAAAATTCTTTTTTAAAACATTTTTCTCTATATTATTGGTATTAATATTGTTTTGCATGTTGTGCTACAAATTTAATATATTCCAAAAGCGTGCTGTTCTACATAATTGACAACGCGATATCAAGCGTAAATAACAGGAAATCGATAATCGATTCTTCAATTAGACAAAGTTAATTTTCTGTTGTTCTCGTTACCTCGATCATCATTCATTCATCTCATCTGACGGAGAATAAAGTCAAATCGCGATGGGTTCCGGCAGTCAAATCATCCAACTCACTTTAAAGCTCCGAGCACGATTCGATTTTTTGCCCTGCTAACAAGTATCGCTTACTCCGATCTGAATTTATCGCGCGGTTTAATTGCGCGTTCGTCGATAGGTGATTGCGCTAGGGATAAACGGCCCCGTTTTTACATCATTGCCAACGATATGTCGAGAAAAAGTCGGCTTCTACACACACTTTCACTTCTCATCGTAATCCTTTCGAAGTATTTCTAGGTCACGTATGTCCGCGATCCCACGTCATCCAAGATTCCATTAAAACGTTCTCACAACTCGATACCGCGTTTCCGCGCACCAGAACGATGAGCGATGAAAATGCTGCTCAGATTGTTATGTAAAGAAAACGGCCTTGTCATACTTATGTAAAGCTAACATTCTTTTTACTGTAACGTTTTTAGAATTTCGATACAATCCAAAGAGATTTTCTCTCAATGAGTTTTGAAAAAAAATTAGTAATAACTTTTTTATTTCAATCGCTTTGAGTCGTAATATTTTTCGATAGAACTTTTAAGACGCTATCTAGAATTTTTTCAAAAAAAGTGCAACGTAAAAATATACTTATATAAAATAACGTAAAAATATTTTTATATAAATATCGCAAAAATTAGCAATATACGAATATTCCATGTTACGTGACATAAATCACATCAAGTTTACGGTATCTGTATGACATGTGACGTAGGGTTAGAAGATCTCATTTGCCGAGACATTTCATTAAGATTAAGGACGAACCGTGATAGATTGACGGATGTCACTGATAGTAAAAGATCCGAGAGTTTCCATTCACTCTACAGAGAGACAGCGTCATGTATATAATTTCGCGTATATAATACACATATAATATAGAGCAAATTCATAGGTAGAACATATCGTTACCGTAAAATATACAAATGAACGTTCTCCCGTGTTTATTTCCTGGATTCGAACTCTCGGTACGCGTCGACGCGACGTTTGCGAAATTGCCGGGAGAATATACGGCAGTTTGCAAAAGTTTAATCGCCGGTAGGTGTACAAAGTAACATTGGAAATACGATTAACGCGTCTGTGCAGAACCAATTTTGTAGAAAGTTGCGTACGTACGCCTGTATTTTGTTCGCATTCTACATATTTGCGTTTGTACGGACACAAATACGGGCTGGCCGATCGTTGACATTCCATTTCCCGTGAAAAATTTACTCGCCAACGAACAACTCCACCGAACGCCAATCAATGGAACAAAACACGGGCCGGATGCTATCGGTTTTTGCATTCACGTATAGTGGTAGTGAATTATTGCGACTTTTCTTAAAATCGAATTCAATCAATCTTTAACGATCTGTGAACGAAAGCGTGTGTCACTTGTATCTGAAACACGATGTAATTGAACAGATTTTGCGATAAATCATAAATAATGCATATTTTATCTTCATAAATTTCTTGTAAAAGAGCATTATTGTCTCTTGCAATGCATAAATTATCGTAAATAAAACATTTCTATTTTGCAAGAGATACGTATGTATATTTTTCAAAATTATCTCAATAAATTGAAATTTCTATAAACATAACTGGAATATAGTTTATGAAAATTTTAGAAATACTTGCTTCGCGATTTTTTTTCACCCTATATACTAACACAACACACCGCATATTGATGCAAGTCAAAACCACCGTAAATGATTTTGAAAGCGGAAATTTGTCCTAAATGCAATTAAATCGAGAGATCGTCAGCCGCGATGAAAAATTGTTTCATCTGAATCTTTCAGGAATCTTAATTAAAAACGGACGTAACGATCATCGATATAACGCGGTATTATTTCCATTATATAGGACCGATCGAATATCTGGCTCACTGCCCACAGCTGGCAGTGAGCCAATCGGACAATTGCCGATGTGACGCCGATAAAACTGCCCGAATTTAATTAATCCGCCCAGCGCGAGAAATAACTAATAGCGCCATAATTCGTCTTTTTCTTCCGTGGCTTTTTGCCTGCGGATGGCGAAAAATATCGACGGTATGCCGAGTTTTAAATGTATGATAACCTTTCTTTCTGCGTGTGCCGCTGCATGTATAAAGAAAAAAAAATACTTATAATATAAATTATAGAAAAGAATAGTTTTTTCATGAGAAAAACATTTTCACGAAAATATATCTACATTTATACAACAACAAGCTGTTATTTTTTTTTAGTGTTAATTGTTATTATTATTGCGAGATTTATTAATAAATTATATGTTGTTTGGGGATTGTCGCTAATTGTTACATAAATCTGAATTGTGTTCATTTGGGCTTTCCATTAATACATGAACGCATAATAAAGCATAATATTATAGTGATTCTAATTAAATAATTTTCCGTTATTTAATGCGTATATTAATCCATATGCGTAACGTATATATATATATATGAAATGCTATGATAAAATAATATCGCATTACCGGGCCTTTGGCAAATAAATATCTAAAATTTAAATTAAATAGAAAGGATTATATATATATCACAAGACGGGGGAAATCATATCTTTTATTAATTATATGATATGTATACAATTTCATGGTAATATAATATACAATAATCAGCAAATATTTTAAAAACATGTAAAGAAGAAGATGGAATATATATATATCTTTTACACAATTTTTATATTTGAAAGATCTTTTTTAAAGAACGTTTAGATTATGATTAGCATGTTTTTTAGATTGTTAGCTTTTAAATTATTGTATTCTCTTGTTACGTTGAATAGACTTAGATAAGGTATTGATCTTATAAGGTACGCCTAAAAAGTAGCATCCTAATCCGCTCGAATTTCTCAGACCTGCAGTGCGTGCGACGGACATCAGGTTCACCCTATATCCCGTGGGCTTCATCATTAGCGCCGTCTTCCTGGCAGCCACCCTGGCAGCAGGTTGGTTGTTACCGGCCTCTCATCACGTCTTGCACTGGCGCTGCCAGACTCATCATGTCGCCTGCTTGATGATGGGTGATATTCTCATGGCCATCATTCAGCTCGCCGGGGATTCCCTTCACGGTGCAAGCTGCAAGGCGCTCGGTGAGTCTTTATTATTGCCTTGTTAATTTTTTTATCACCGTTTCTCTTACTTCTCTAAATACAGTAATTTCAGTTTTGATGCCACGAGAAAAAATGCGTACAGAAATAAATTTTGCATACCTTTTCTTCGATATTCGATGCATTAATCGTGCAATCTTATTCTAACTTTCTATGCGTTGTTTCCACATGAAATGTATGCAAAACTAATATTTAAAATTTCTAATCTAATTTGGGAGAAAAACATTTGGAGTTTTATCTTGGTATTTTTTTATATATAATTTATGCTATTTATTGCATTTTTTTAAGTGGCTCCTGTTATTATAAATAAGCATATCATAAGTCATTTCCGCAAATTTATATAATATTTTTTATTTATATAATGTATATTTTTCTAATATTTTCCGTCCTATTTATTCGGTAACTTAAAGGTTCGCGAATCTATCAATCTGTTGTATTTTTTAATTTTTTATTTATATCTTTCAATCTGTTGACATTGTCATATTTCTTATTTCATCTAATAACTTGAGGAGGAACCTATTTGCCGCGTTTTTTTGTTCGCCACATAAGGAAGCTATATCTATAATCTCCGACCGGAGAAAAGAAACCGTCGCCGTGATATCTTCGGGATTAATGACGGCAAAAACTATCGCGCATCTCTACGTCATGAAAAGTCACGAACTTTTGTTCTCGAAATGGGGCTTTCCTCGTTTAGAGAATCTCTTCAATCTTTCATTGAAGATATTTATATCTACCAGATGCCTGTTAGATAAATACGAGGACTTCTTTACGTTTTAGGGATCCTGAAAGATCTTGTAGGCTATACATTTAGCAGAAATTCGTTCGCAAGGTTTTAAAATTTTTGATATACAACAACCAGGTACTCTGACATTGATTTTAATAAGTTAAACAAATGTTTACTTGTACTGAAAAATGAACTTAGGATGAGATTAGGATTACTCTTAAAATTTATATGTATAAAACAACTAAAAAAAGATTATAAAATGACTGAAAAAAAAAAAATTGTATTTATATTAAAATATAGGTAGGTTGTTTAAATAAATATATTTTTTTTTTTAATTTTCTCTTTTTCTCTCGCATAAATGATCATATTAATGTTATTGAATTAATTAAAAGTTAAACTTAAATAGCACATTTCTTGATGGATAATAAAATCTATTTACGCTATATTTACGGTTGTGCAATAATTTAAATTTTAATTAAAAAGAGATTTTTAAATATTTTAAATATCGAAAGATAATTCAATCTTAATGTTGCTTTGCGATAAATGTTGCCGGAAAGCTCATATTCTAAAGCACATTGTAACACACACACTAACTATTAACAATGAACCCTTTATAATTATTAACTGTTACGAAAAATGTGCGTCCAGAACAAACACGCGAGAGCAATGCACTGTGTGTAAATAAACGGATCACTGTTTCGTCGTTTCTTAAACATGACTGATTGATGTCAATGTACTCAAAAGTATATAAGGAAAACTAATTTTATAACTAGAATTGCGATGACTCACCTCGTTTGAGAGTAAATCTGTTGCCTAATTCAATGATAGATTCGAAAGATGGATTACTTTATCAACCAATGAGTAAGACTAATATTTATCCATGGATGCGATCGTGGAACTGAATCTTCCGCTTTCTCCAAAAACTTTGTGTGCCGAGAGAGAAGTGTCGTGGTGAGAGTCTAGAACTGTCGTAATCTTTGCCCTACTTTATCTAAAGCAAAAAGAGAGATATCTCTTTCGCCTAATTCGGGAACGCATTATGAGGACGATCTGAACTATAATATCAGTTGTTAAAGTCTTTTAATATAATTTAAGACATTTAAGATAAAACTATCTCCGTGTCGCTTTTTATCTTAGCGAATGTGTGAAGTAAAGTAGTCGTTAATTTTTTTATAACACTTTAGGCACACCCTTTATTTAGTCAAATAAATGTACAACAGCTAGATATTTCGTAATTTTTATCTTCATATCGAGGACTTCACAAATGACGAATCGCATAAGGAGTCAGCGCGTATGTACTTTCTTGCCAAATGTACTCGGCTATAAATAGGGGGAGAATCGCTCGTAAAAAGTCAATGTGCGTCGCTCTCTGTCTCGTGCGCTCTCCGCTTATGCGAGTATTTATGCATACGCACACGCCCGAGCGTGCACTCACGCGCTGCTTCAATATGGTAAGTCGTGCTTTGGTTCCCCGATATCCATATGCGGCTAATGGCAACGGCCAAGCCGGAATCTCTTTTTGCGCGGGTAGTCTGTATCGATAGCGCAGTACATTCACCTCTTTACTACGCGGGATGAGTTTTAGCGGAGATTTTTTTTTTCCCCGCATTACTCGTCCTTACGAATCTCGCGAAATCTGAAGCCATTTGGGGAATACGCTATTTACTCGATGTATGTAAAATGGAAAATGGAATTTATCCGTTGCATTCGAAATTATCATTTCAAAAATTTGAATTTTGTACAAGATTTTTCGTATATCCCCTATACCCAAGTAGAAGTTTTGTTTTACGAAAAAGTACTTATATATATTAGTTAGTATATATAATAACTTTTTTCTGACATTTTATATATTTAATATTAAGAAAAGCGTCACACATTCGGCATTATTTTTTAAAATTTTGCTATTGTGTGTGTGGTCATCGTATATAAAATATTGTATATATGTCGTAGCCAGATTACATAATCCGTCGTTTTATAAAACGTCTAGGCATTTTATAAAGAGCGGCCACATTCCCAAATCATGGTTCAAAATGAAATATTTTTCAATCTGGTTAAGAATTTTAGACTTTTTCTAAAACAATAACAAATGACCCGCCACATTGTCAAACGCAATGATTTGTATATCGTTTTATATACTGGCTGGTTTATTTCAACCATGATTTGAGAATGTGGCCGCACTTTATAAAATGCCTAGACGTTTTATAAAACGATGGATTATGTAATCTGGCTACGATATATATAAAAACAAAACATATATAATCTTGAAATTTTCCCGGTTTAATGACGAAATTATACGGAATCAAGCTTAATACCAGTTATCTTCATGTATGAAAAGCTATTATAATTATCGTTGTAATTTGATGCGCCGTTTTTGCTCGCATCTTTATGAATGCCCTTTTTCGGGGCGCCTCGTTTTTTGCCCCGTCGTTCGCAAACTCGCGCGACGCTACGACCGTTTTGTCTGGATCCAACAAATCGCGGCACGCGGTTTTTATTTGCGGAGGACGCACGCAGTGATTAAAGAGCGGCACGATAGTGGCAGGAAATGACTTTTTTTTGCAAAAAGAAAGTGAATACTTATATGTACGTGGGTGCAAAGTAATTACGCGAGAGACGTAATCTGGAACGCATAAAAGAACATACGCGTTTTTATCACGTTCCATGCAAGTTTCAGGCGTGAAGCGCTGGTCTGATTAAATCGAGAGGGATATCACATCGATAAAACGCGTAAATGATTCAAAGTGGAGAAACGCAAAGTAAAAGGATTAACTTTCACATCTCGCACGAATTAATTTAGATTGCTTGAATATTCGTACGAACCTAAAGAGAGTATAATCAGATTGTCGGGAAATATAAAAGCATTTTAATTCTGACTGAGAATTTAAAAAAGCTTGTGAAAAGCGTAAAAATAAAATATAAAGCGAGTAAACTAATTAACAAAAATTAAAAAGACGCGTTAATACTATTCTATACACAAGCTTATTTCTTTTCTTCAATTCAACGTAATCTCACAAGTTGCTTCGAATCTCATTAATATTACATTATCTGTACATATTGCATTACGATGAGATGATTTGATCCGCAACTATCGCATAATTGGTAGCGATAAATCGTACATTTCAGGATGAATGAGCCGCCGGCACATCGATCACATTTGGAGAACGACAAAGCTGTAATCAGATTGTCGACAGGGTACCGCCGTCACGCGTCGAGGCTTCATCGAGAACAGAAAGAAGGGGGAGTCGGGGATCCCCATGGCGCCATGGGACTCTATCAGAGTTCTCTCCTTCCCCCTTACCCACCCTCTTCTCTTCCTCTCCCGTCATCGTGCCTCATTTCTTCCGATGACGAGATACGTCCCAGTCACGTAACCCTAAATTGCTCAATTATTTCCCAATCGTTGTCGCAACCGATCACGTTTGCAGTAGTCCCGGAAACATCCATATATTGGCTCGGAACTTACGCTAGGCATTACGTTTTGGCATCTTCTCAGATCGAGTTCGTGCACTTTCCAATACGACTGCTTTCTTCGAGACAAATTTGGCTGAGAAGTATTATAATACAATACGATTTTTGTTCCGTGTAGATAATTTCGTCTATTTCTTATTTGTTTTAATTCTGAATTATTAGTCGAAAATTGCAGAAGAGAAACTTCATGTTTATGTTAAGTTTTTCCAACTTTTTACTATCTTTTCTCTCCTCCCATTGCCGT
This sequence comes from Formica exsecta, assembly GCF_003651465.1. Classification (NCBI taxonomy): domain Eukaryota; kingdom Metazoa; phylum Arthropoda; class Insecta; order Hymenoptera; family Formicidae; genus Formica; species Formica exsecta. Next base: position 23,094 of record NW_021853674.1, read on the forward strand.
GCTCTTCTTAGTGTTTATCAAACACAGTATAATCTCTTTCGAGATTATATCGCGCATACCCTAACATCTGTTTACTTTTCCTTGAACAATTTATCTGAATGTAAAATAAGTAGCATTGGCTCCGGAGATTCCGAGCATAAATTACGAATACTTGGCAAAGAATTTTCCGGAACGCTTGATTTAAGCACAGGCATCAAGGAAAACATTATGCAACGCGGTGTAATTTCGTAAGACTGATTTTCACGGACCGAAATGGAAATAAATAGCAAGGGCGACGGCGGCGGTAGCGACGATTACCGCCGCAAGCCCGGGCAATCAGTTTTTCCGGGTTTTCCGGCCGCTGGAACATCACCGTCGTGGCGGAAAAGCAAAGTATACAGAGCGTACACGGTGGGGGGCGGGGGAGGTATCTCCGGTCGCCGGAGGGAAGAATTATTTCTCTTCGTTCCATCGCTTCCTAACTTCATTACAGAATGAAAAGAAAGCTCTCGTCGTCGTGTTGAAGTTTGGCCGGCCACCGAAATCACACCAACGGACAAATACGCGCCATCGTTTTTGCCTCTCTTTCTTTCTCTCTTTCTCTGTCTCTTTTTCGGACGTTTGTTTCGCGTCTCGTCTTCGTTCCGCAAAATGGATTCGGAGGATGTGACTCGGGAAAAACGCGGTTACACACCCTATTCTACGCGGCTCGTAACTTCGCTCTCCGTGTATTTCCGATTCGTCCCACCGTATGGCGATATCGCCTAACGAAGCGTTTTCTCACGCCATCATAGTACGTACGCCAATATCGAACTTTATCGTGATATAGAAAATCGATCTATCAAATCAGCAAAAGTTCGCTGATGCATGTGATTTATCGTTTCATCCGATAGTTTATTCGCTCTCCTGTAAGCCAATTTGAAAATTATATTTACAACATTTTTTTAATGTAATGTGATAAAAATTTAACATATGTGTAGAGTTCTGTATTTTTTTTTTATAGCGACAAATTACGATTTTTCACTCTAAAATTTGAAAAGAAAAATACTCGCAAGGCAAAAACTTTCGTTCCGCGATATATACTAATTTAATGTGTAAATTCGTTCCTCACCTAATGATGAATGTCGTTAGCTCGGCTTGGAAACGCCGTCCCGCTGAAAATTCAATATTCGAAAATTCAATATTGCACGGTTAAACCCATCTACGGATTCTACGGCGTACGCATACATATAACGCGTATTCCCGGATATTGCCCGATATTAGAAAAAGCAGGCTGCGTCGACGAGAAGACTACGGAAACGACGTCGCTACGGATTCGCGAACGTTGACGTCGACTTTGCCCTTACTTACTTACGTCGCGACGCGAGAGTCGAAAACAGACGGCGTCTTGCCGTCTCCTCCCGCGATCACGCACACCCTTCTCGTATCCCTTCAATAAGTTTGGAGGGATGATGGAGCGCCGGGAACCTAAGCGGAAAAACTGGGAGCTCGCTCGTTCTTTTGCTAGCTTTCCGGCACAAAAATATAGACGCATATGCCGAACATCAGCATGTGCACATCGGCTTAAGAAAAGAAACGAAAAAAAGAAGACTACATCAACATATATACAAGATGTTTGATAATTACCAGCGGTTGAGAAATAAGTAACTTCTTGTTGCAGAATAAATTGACGAGAATAATTTTCTCTCGTTAATAGCTGCGTTTTTAAATTATCCGTTACAGCTCGGGACGTTTGTTTACGCAATTTTCGAACATCTAGAACGGTAAACGATATATATTTCGTCGAAAAAAATAAAATAAAATACACACAAAAATGTATATAATATACTTGACATAAGTTAAATCGTAGTTAAGTTTTCATTTGCTGTTACAGATAGCAAATAATAATATGATTATTGCCCAATTCCCCGACATCTGTATTTAACCGACAGATAAGATATCCAGAAGATTACCGCTTATCTGTCTCTTTTTCGATCGTGATAACACCGGTTGTAATGAAAGCAGAAAGTTTAATTAACTTACGAGCGGAGTTAATTGACTCAAGAAACCGACATATGACAGATCACGCGTACATTGAACTTTGACCGCATAGAATTTCCTTATCAAAGATCAGGTTTTAAATAGATATTATTACTATATAAATTGACTTATTCTGCGATAAGAAAATGATTATACAATATTATTCTCTTTGAACAAATTTTCAAATGAATATTGCAAACTTTTTTAAGCACGGTTTACTATTATTAATATGTAATTTTCTATAGTGCTGTCCGGTATTCTCTTGCAACGTGCGCTTTTCCCGGGAACCCTTTCAATTACTAAACTACTCCCCATACGTGACATCGGCCGTTTGGAATGTGTCCATTTCTCCTAGACAAATCTCGAATAGTCTAGTGGCGGAAATTTCCAGAACCCACGCTAAAACAACGAGACCGAAGAAGCGCACGGTAACATCCACTCCCGACCGCGTTTCTTTCCCTTCTTCTTCTACCCCGCGTCCTGCAAGCTCGCTCTCTTCCTTCTAGTTGTTTACGCGTGTTTATGTCCAGCTTTTTATCCCCCCGTTGTCCGTTTCTCGTATTTATTCTTGTTTGCCTGTTTCAACTGTGCAGAAGTTGAGACGTGGCAACAAAAAGATGGAGACGTTCGCTCGAGGTTTTTTGTTTTATGGGATACCGATACGGAATCTCTCAAAATAAATTGACCAGATTTTTAAATTAAAGGAAAGGGAAAGGGGCACGGGAGGAGACGGCAATGTATATAGAAAAAAATATAGTGGCGGGTATAAAATTCAAGAAAGATTTTTATGCGTATACCCCAAATGTACACGAGAAAAAAATCGAGATTTATTGTAAACGTACTTTTTGTGAGATGACAGCTATCTTTTTCTCTCATACTTTTTCAAAACGTACTCGAGTTATTCATCCATTCTTGCCTTGGCACTTTTCCACTGAAAACGCGAATCCCTTCTTGATAGACGTAAAATCGCGATGAAACGTAAAAAGGTGAAGAGAGCATAGAGGGACTGTTTCTTCGTGTGATTCCGAACGTCTTATCAATCTTCGAAAATCCTCGTGTCAAACTTACGTACTTTTACAACATTTTGATCCATTTTGCTCGCGATCTAATCCTTAATCTACGACTCTTGGTTCAATATCTTACTTCGCTCTAATCGCCTTAGAATGTCCTCTGCTGCAAATGTTCGCGAGCGATAATAGACCATAAACTTTCACGATACCTCTTTCGAAGTTTCAAAGAGGATTTCAGTTATACATTTATTAACGATTAACAGCACTCGAATGTATCCGTCATAGCAATGTTACTGAAAGGAAAGTACATCGCGAGACGATAAGACAAAACATCACGGTCTGATAAGAAGATCGGCGCCGCAATGATGTACTCGGAAGATTTCTCACAAAATTTTGCGGTCTTTTTAATCGCGAGTGGACGAACGTGATAATGCTTGTTATGAGAGTACAATCTACGATGCGTATATTCCTACGCAGTCGTGATAATGACGATAGTCGTAAATTGTCGTCGCTCGCGACGTTCACGGTTACGACGATAATAAATTGGTGAACGACGACGCGAAGGATATACCTATACCTTGTTATTATTGCTGTTGCTTATAGTAGCCTTCCCGTGGCAGTCGATTATCATGTCTAGTTTACTTTAGTCACTCGGTAAGTTGATATCCCGCGTGAAGTGATATTCTCGGGTCTAAATAATAATGAGACCCGGCTTTTCTCGATCCCCGTTTATTTTCTTCGCCCAGCGGTGCTCTTAATTTCTCGAAGAAATGAGACATTCCTGACGATTTGTATACAATATTATACTAATAAATAGATCAAATCTATTTCTAGCGAAAAGTCAATGGAAAAAGAATCCCTTTTTGATTAATATTGAATGAGATCGTTGAGAAAGAAACGGTTAAAATAAAATTATAACTTTTTACATTTTATAAAACATTAAGTAACAAACATTTATGAGAATTTAGTCTTTTTTCTAATTTGTGTAGAGTGTAAACATATCGTATAATAAATCAAATTAATAAAAGAGCAGAGAGAAAATTAGACTGCATTATACACAAGAGAAGTATAACTGAGCGAGTGAGAGTTATCTCTTCGCACACGCGCGACTACTTAACTATTTAATACGTACGGATGAAATAACATGACGTTTAGTTCCATTTCGAATGATTTGCAAACTTAATGAAATCCATTCGCCGCGCACGTTGAAATATAGTATATACCGGGCATGCTAATATTAATAACGTCTCATGTGTGACATATACATTCGTGACTGCAGCTGCAGCCGAAAATGGAGAGCCAGCGGCGGCTCGCGGAACATTTTTCGCGACAATATGTCCGATTAAACTCACATGGCGGCGTCGAGCAATAATTCACACGGCGTTCCCTCCTCGCCGAGTGCGTTTTTCCGCACTCTTTTTCGGCAACGTTTTTAAGGCTCGGCTGTGGTGCGGCTAATAGGAAAAGATTGGGTCTCGCTAGGGTGGCTGCTGCGAGCAACGTGGATCCAACGTACTTCTCGCGCTCGATTTATCATCGTGACGTTACACGGAGTCCGACTGCGAGGGGGAAACACTCTCCTTCTCTCGACGACATCGTCCCTTTTCGTCGGGCCCTTCCACAATAAGCCCGTTTCATTCCGTGAAATTAGAGCGACTCGCGCAGTTTTGTATCTCACGACCCACATCGCGATTAAGTACAATATATAGTCCCGCTGCTCGATAAATCCTCCGATTCGACGACGATACGCTCCATCGCGACGGCGACTCCGTGAGATTGAAAAATTCGAATCGCGAACGTATTTTCCCCTCCGCTAGTCATAAATATTTATCGTGAATAAAAGGCACACAGGAATATTCGTTGCAAGAGGAAAGGAATAGGATACATTCGTCGTGCATTTGCAAATGCTATACGATACTATTATAAATCGACGATGTCTACTAAAAAATGAAAATTGCATGGATTTTATTGCGTGAACAAATCGAACATACTTTATTATTCTTATTATTCTTAATAGCAGTAATAGATAATAAGGTTTATGTTCACGTGCGCGCGAATTTATTCTTTATACACATATTTAAATTTATTTACAGAGTATAATCGTCTCCTGATCCTTTCACGATCTTGTAAATTAGTACGATATTGCGAATTAACAAGAAGCATGTTTTTAATATATCTTGCTTTGTTGACGCGATTCATCGAAATGAGCAGATTGGCTTTTTACACGCGCGTGACTTTCGAAAGGAAGGAGATGTCCCTCTCTCTTTTTTTGAAGAGCGAGCTCTTCAATTATCCGTCTCGTACAGCGGAGTGCAATGGCACATCCGAGCTGCGGGATGAAATTCCAATTTGTTGGGGTTCCAGCATCGTGTTGCGTTCTCGAGTATCAATCCACGTCGTTTCCCTCTCTCGCTACTCTTCGCTCGCTACCCTCCGTTCTCTCTCGAGTGGACCGGGAAATTCGAAATAAAAAGGGGACGAAACCGCGTGGTGGACCCTCGATGAAATTTATTCACCGCGCCGGAACCCCGAAGTTGGCGATCTGGCACGGCGCTCGCACTAGTATTACACTATGAGAAATAGTAACGTCTCTCTGATCTTCGCCGCTCCAGTGGTATCCCGTTTAATGCATATTCAGCGACTAACCGCCGGCTGAAAATCTAGGAGAATGGAGTAAGCTCGGTAATTTCGTACTTTCACTTTGGCTTATACTTATCTATAACCTCTCCCTCCCTCCTTCCTCTCACACTTTTTCTGAGCAAATAATAATATGATTATTGCCCAATTCCCCGACATCTGTATTTAACCGACAGATAAGATATCCAGAAGATTACCGCTTATCTGTCTCTTTTTCGATCGTGATAACACCGGTTGTAATGAAAGCAGAAAGTTTAATTAACTTACGAGCGGAGTTAATTGACTCAAGAAACCGACATATGACAGATCACGCGTACATTGAACTTTGACCGCATAGAATTTCCTTATCAAAGATCAGGTTTTAAATAGATATTATTACTATATAAATTGACTTATTCTGCGATAAGAAAATGATTATACAATATTATTCTCTTTGAACAAATTTTCAAATGAATATTGCAAACTTTTTTAAGCACGGTTTACTATTATTAATATGTAATTTTCTATAGTGCTGTCCGGTATTCTCTTGCAACGTGCGCTTTTCCCGGGAACCCTTTCAATTACTAAACTACTCCCCATACGTGACATCGGCCGTTTGGAATGTGTCCATTTCTCCTAGACAAATCTCGAATAGTCTAGTGGCGGAAATTTCCAGAACCCACGCTAAAACAACGAGACCGAAGAAGCGCACGGTAACATCCACTCCCGACCGCGTTTCTTTCCCTTCTTCTTCTACCCCGCGTCCTGCAAGCTCGCTCTCTTCCTTCTAGTTGTTTACGCGTGTTTATGTCCAGCTTTTTATCCCCCCGTTGTCCGTTTCTCGTATTTATTCTTGTTTGCCTGTTTCAACTGTGCAGAAGTTGAGACGTGGCAACAAAAAGATGGAGACGTTCGCTCGAGGTTTTTTGTTTTATGGGATACCGATACGGAATCTCTCAAAATAAATTGACCAGATTTTTAAATTAAAGGAAAGGGAAAGGGGCACGGGAGGAGACGGCAATGTATATAGAAAAAAATATAGTGGCGGGTATAAAATTCAAGAAAGATTTTTATGCGTATACCCCAAATGTACACGAGAAAAAAATCGAGATTTATTGTAAACGTACTTTTTGTGAGATGACAGCTATCTTTTTCTCTCATACTTTTTCAAAACGTACTCGAGTTATTCATCCATTCTTGCCTTGGCACTTTTCCACTGAAAACGCGAATCCCTTCTTGATAGACGTAAAATCGCGATGAAACGTAAAAAGGTGAAGAGAGCATAGAGGGACTGTTTCTTCGTGTGATTCCGAACGTCTTATCAATCTTCGAAAATCCTCGTGTCAAACTTACGTACTTTTACAACATTTTGATCCATTTTGCTCGCGATCTAATCCTTAATCTACGACTCTTGGTTCAATATCTTACTTCGCTCTAATCGCCTTAGAATGTCCTCTGCTGCAAATGTTCGCGAGCGATAATAGACCATAAACTTTCACGATACCTCTTTCGAAGTTTCAAAGAGGATTTCAGTTATACATTTATTAACGATTAACAGCACTCGAATGTATCCGTCATAGCAATGTTACTGAAAGGAAAGTACATCGCGAGACGATAAGACAAAACATCGCGGTCTGATAAGAAGATCGGCGCCGCAATGATGTACTCGGAAGATTTCTCACAAAATTTTGCGGTCTTTTTAATCGCGAGTGGACGAACGTGATAATGCTTGTTATGAGAGTACAATCTACGATGCGTATATTCCTACGCAGTCGTGATAATGACGATAGTCGTAAATTGTCGTCGCTCGCGACGTTCACGGTTACGACGATAATAAATTGGTGAACGACGACGCGAAGGATATACCTATACCTTGTTATTATTGCTGTTGCTTATAGTAGCCTTCCCGTGGCAGTCGATTATCATGTCTAGTTTACTTTAGTCACTCGGTAAGTTGATATCCCGCGTGAAGTGATATTCTCGGGTCTAAATAATAATGAGACCCGGCTTTTCTCGATCCCCGTTTATTTTCTTCGCCCAGCGGTGCTCTTAATTTCTCGAAGAAATGAGACATTCCTGACGATTTGTATACAATATTATACTAATAAATAGATCAAATCTATTTCTAGCGAAAAGTCAATGGAAAAAGAATCCCTTTTTGATTAATATTGAATGAGATCGTTGAGAAAGAAACGGTTAAAATAAAATTATAACTTTTTACATTTTATAAAACATTAAGTAACAAACATTTATGAGAATTTAGTCTTTTTTCTAATTTGTGTAGAGTGTAAACATATCGTATAATAAATCAAATTAATAAAAGAGCAGAGAGAAAATTAGACTGCATTATACACAAGAGAAGTATAACTGAGCGAGTGAGAGTTATCTCTTCGCACACGCGCGACTACTTAACTATTTAATACGTACGGATGAAATAACATGACGTTTAGTTCCATTTCGAATGATTTGCAAACTTAATGAAATCCATTCGCCGCGCACGTTGAAATATAGTATATACCGGGCATGCTAATATTAATAACGTCTCATGTGTGACATATACATTCGTGACTGCAGCTGCAGCCGAAAATGGAGAGCCAGCGGCGGCTCGCGGAACATTTTTCGCGACAATATGTCCGATTAAACTCACATGGCGGCGTCGAGCAATAATTCACACGGCGTTCTCTCCTCGCCGAGTGCGTTTTTCCGCACTCTTTTTCGGCAACGTTTTTAAGGCTCGGCTGTGGTGCGGCTAATAGGAAAAGATTGGGTCTCGCTAGGGTGGCTGCTGCGAGCAACGTGGATCCAACGTACTTCTCGCGCTCGATTTATCATCGTGACGTTACACGGAGTCCGACTGCGAGGGGGAAACACTCTCCTTCTCTCGACGACATCGTCCCTTTTCGTCGGGCCCTTCCACAATAAGCCCGTTTCATTCCGTGAAATTAGAGCGACTCGCGCAGTTTTGTATCTCACGACCCACATCGCGATTAAGTACAATATATAGTCCCGCTGCTCGATAAATCCTCCGATTCGACGACGATACGCTCCATCGCGACGGCGACTCCGTGAGATTGAAAAATTCGAATCGCGAACGTATTTTCCCCTCCGCTAGTCATAAATATTTATCGTGAATAAAAGGCACACAGGAATATTCGTTGCAAGAGGAAAGGAATAGGATACATTCGTCGTGCATTTGCAAATGCTATACGATACTATTATAAATCGACGATGTCTACTAAAAAATGAAAATTGCATGGATTTTATTGCGTGAACAAATCGAACATACTTTATTATTCTTATTATTCTTAATAGCAGTAATAGATAATAAGGTTTATGTTCACGTGCGCGCGAATTTATTCTTTATATGATACACATATTTAAATTTATTTACAGAGTCTAATCGTCTCCTGATCCTTTCATGATCTTGTAAATTAGTACGATATTACGAATTAACATGAAGCATGTTTTTAATATATCTTGCTTTGTTGACGCGATTCATCGAAATGAGCGAAATGACGTCGACATTCCGTGGAGATACTTTTGTGAGTGACAGTGAAATCTGGTAGTTTTGTGAGAAATAAAGCGGTAGTCAAGTCGTTCTCCTCGATCGAATTGAGTCTTGTCAGCGAATAAATGGGCGAAATCTTGTTTATAATGAAAAGAGAATTCGAAGAAATATCTTTTTTTTTTCTTCTTAAAGTTAAGAAGATTACATTAACAGAGATATGGATTATTAATGAGTCATTGAAAAAATGTAAAGACTAATAGTGCCATAATGTAGATATTAAAGCGTAAAACAGCTGTTGATTTACATTAAATTATATAAATATATTTCTCTCCCTTTCTTTCGGTAAAACATACATTAAATTATAAATGTATCACGATGATTAAAAAAATGTAGACTAACAACGCCATAATGTAGTTATTAAAGCGTAAAACAGCTGTTGATTTACATTAAAAATTATATAAATATATTTCTCTCCTTTTCTCTCGGTAAAACATACATTAAGTTATAAATGTGTCGCGATGATTAGCTCGATGCGCATTGTTTTGCCGGTCAATCAATACGGGAATTACGCGCGATAATTTAAACGCGCGCTTGTTTTGTAAATGTAAATATTAAACGTTGATAATAACGCGATGAAATATCGCTATTGTTTCGTTCACATTCAATATACGCCGCAGGGTTGACTCGAAACTACATTCGCTCTCGTATAACCGGAAATATCAAGCGGTGGTCGTGCCCTCGGCGACCCGAAACCTTCAACGTCAAAGACGGGAATCGCGTGTTAGCGACGAGGAAATTGAAATCCATAAAGTATAAATGGCGAGACCGGAGGTTCGAGAGATTTAACCGGCATCAACATTTCCCATCGCCCACCTCATTATTTCCTTTTCGTGCGATTTCGTGCATTCGCGAGAGTTGCTAGACGTGTCTGGAATGTTGCTCGAATACTGTGCATTATAGACTCGCACGATCGTCTCCGGAGCCGAGGAGATGCTGCGCCAGGTGTTGCTGCGTGCTGAAGCCCCGCGGCTACGGTAAAAACACCATATGGTCACCCTATTCGCAGTGGCGTATCACGTTTCATGGTGGCCACCGTCTACGGGTTCTTTATGTCATTCAATGTACTCCCTATTTAGCACGTTGACTGACAAATTAAATTTGTAACGCGTCTCATACGGCGTCTATGTAGGGTATCTCAACCGTTACTTTTCTTCTTTCCGAATTTGAATCGATTCTGAATCGATCAAAAGATGCGTGAGGGAATAATATTAGGATTATACAATATTTTACATTATATCTGTCTTTTATTCGCGGTTGAATTTATTTTAGAATATATTTTTTTTTTTTTTTTTTTTTTTTTTTTGTTTATCGCGCGAAAACATTAATGATTACACCTCACACATGCTTAATTAAATTCTATGGAGATTAGATGAATTTATCGCTTTTCTAATCGTCAATAAAATAAAATTTCTGAAGTCTACATAAATTTATATTAACACGCGCAATTTGCAAAACACAATTTGTATTTCAGACAATTCTTTGAAATTTTTGCCGATTGAGAACCGCCTTCCTCATTTGTACATCGATTAAGTCCGTATAAGTAGTACTGAATGGAAGCAAACATACCGTACGCATACTGTCAAGGTGGTTTTACAAAGGGTAAACGCGGCAATGAACATATAGACATGGACTTTTCTACGTCGATTAAGCTCCCGCATGGAAAGGCGTGGCCTAACAACATGCCTCTCGTTTTTTTTTTTTTTTTTTGTACAAAAAAGAGAGTCCATACGAAAGCTTGAAATGCGGAAAAAATACCATGCGCTTCAAAGTGACATTTCACATTGCTTTGTCATGTATAAGAACATAATAAGAAAATATAGGTATGAAAGAAAATATATGAAATATGAGAAAGTTTATGAATCTTAACTCTCGCGGAAAAAGTTTCCAACAATTTATTGAAAATTACAAAAAATTATGAAATTTTAAAAATATGTATAGTGTGTTAATGAATAATACACTGTTTGTATCACCCGAATATTTGCTATCTTTATTTTATTACTCGCAAACAAAAGGGGAAAGAAAAATTTTACAGAAAGGAATTATACCTTTTAACATAGAACGTTTTTAATATATAGCTATTGATTATTAAACTCTAAACAATTATAAATAATTGTTTAAACAATTGGAAATTTTATTAAAAACACTCTAGATATCAATACGAGAAGTAATTTTTTTTCTGTAAAATGTTTTTCTATCTCTTTTTGTTTGCGAATAATACAATAAAATAAAAACGAGAAATAATCCAGAGTACTCGGAAATTGAATTTATCTTCTCGAAATGGATTCGCGCAACAAATTAAAATAGTACATTTTTTATCACACACACACACACATACACAAGACGCTCTTTATACACTTGCAAAAAGATTCAGGATATTTTGAATTAAAAAAGGGCTTGATTAAAAAAAATTATGTATCTCTCTTAAGGATTTCCGAGACTCTAAAGAACTTCTTATTAAGTCGGAAACTGGTTCTGTGCCAGTGCAAGATTCATGCTTTCGATGAATACTCGCGTCTCGAATTTAATCGTGGCTGTCGGAGCTCGCACATCATATGGTGTCGTAAATATCACACGTACTACCCCGCGCCGGATCGGACGTATAAACGCTCGCATAACTGTCTCGAGAATTGTTATACTCGCGGCTGCGGTCTGAAAGTGCATGTGGCCGCTTGCTTGATCGATCGATCGGGAAAACAATGGGACTGAACAGACTCGGCATTGCTTTGGCGCGGCTTTAAATAGGCCCGCGATCGAGGCTGCGTTCCCCGATTAGTATTTAGATTCGAGGAGATCGATTACGCGAACGAAATAAAATTACGAAAATCTTATTTGATTATTAATTGTAAAATGAGAAGCTGCTTATTGTTGATTAGATCAGATGAGATAATGTAGAATAAATAAGAGAGTCGATGAATGAATAAAAATAACGAAAAATATATAAAGTAAATTTTATAATTATAAAATATATAATTCTGTATTATTATCATGTTTGTACGAGAAATAAATTGAATTTGCGATTGCATTATTTGCGCATGTTACTCTGTAAATAAATTTAGGAAATGAATCATTTATCATTATTTACATACTGGACGCGATTAAAATTTTGTGCCTCGAATGCGTAATAATTCCAATTAACAAGCGGTAAGTTGACTTTGCGTGCAGCAACGTACATTTAATCCAAGTTATTGAATCGAATACGGATCGAGAGAACGTTTTAACGGCATCGTTACCAGACTTTTCCCACGAACGCGGTTAGCCGATCGCGCCGAAAGCGCTTAACGTAGAATACAGAATTTTCCGGATAGTGGTAGTGGCTAAAAAAAAAAAAAAAAAAAAAAAAAAAAAAAAAAAAAACGAGACCAAAAAAACGCCGCAATACAATATAGCATTGCTTCCTAAATCATTCTTTCCAAGGAAAAATTAGATAACAAACTACAAAGACACTAATACTGCATGTGATTACGATCGCGCAGTAATGTCTGAAACATCATGTTCTTGCTTGAGATTGCAATTTCGTGTGACCCTGGCTTCGATTAAACAGATACAAGGCATTTTATCGAGATGACGAAATAACGGCATTCTCCGATGCATTCGAACGAATTTGCGAAGGATATCGATTGCTATTTTATTAAAGCAACTAGTTGATTGTCAAAGTTTTGCTGCGAAAAGATTTGCTATTGCTCGTATATATGATTCTAGCCGCGCGTGGGACTTTCATTCCGCGTGTGATAAAGCGAATTCGTCACGATATAAAATGATAGCCGGTGACAATCTTGATCTAGAAATAAACATTTAATGACGACAGAAAATGTCAGACTTGCACGAATGATTTATTTCCGTGACGCAAGAGATATTTCGATCCTGATATTAAAAAAAATAAATAAATAAAAAAAAGAGACGAGACCGAAAAAGCGTCCCGTGCCGCGGGTTACAAGCGGTCGATAAGCCGGAGCATGCTGCTTTCCGAACGTTTCGAAACGATAGTAAGCGAATTTCGTTATACATACGTACTGCATACGAACGAGCAAAATTGCGAGCTATTTTCGTTCCTTGATAATGCAGAAACGCGGTTGCTTTGAGGGTTTCGAGGTGCGCTGGAGAAAGAGACATTAGTCGCAATCCCGCTGCTTTCACGTTCGAAGTATGTCAGATGACGGACAGATGAAATTATACAGAATGTTGTAAGAGTCGCCGCGCGCGCGCTTTCTCTTCTTAGTTTTACGGATTCTTTTATAAATCTAATGTCGTAAAAGTTTCAGAAGAACTTTAATGAAATTTAGGATATTGTAATTCTTCCTTTCTATAAATTTTTTTTCATCATTTTAACTTAACCGTTAATCGGAGAATTATATTATATATTAATTATATAATTATATATATTAATAATTTTCACAAGTATTAGGATGGATAAAAAAACTAAAGTGTTATTAATATCGCTTAAAATAAATGGGATGACAAAAATAATTCCTATTTTTAAACAATTTTTGTTTTAATCTGTCTTCATATTCATACATCGGTCTTAACGTTTATATCTATTGGATATTGCAATTAATGGAGGGTTAAATATAATTTTCCTCCGGTAAAAAATTTTAAAGTCATCGCGTTGTAATTATGCATTGTTTGCGGCTTCGCGGGGAACGCGAGAACGGCTACACCGGAAAGATGACATAAGTCTTGACCGCACATTAGCCAAGTACCGCAAGTTTTCGCGGCGAGAGATTTCGCGAACGTTATTCGACATCATCCGGGGCGATCTCGGGTTACGCGAACCGGCGCAACTGGAACGCGTAACAAAGGCTCGCGACGGACGGGAGAGAAGGCAGTGGAGAACTCCGGTTCTCGATAAGTAGAGCATGAAGCAAACGGGTATGAAACAGTCTCGGAGAAGACGGAGAAAAGCGTTGACTGAACGCCGCATCAAGAATACTGCAGGCTCGCGAAGCGAAATCGTATGCACGGCGAACGTTTCGGCCCCTTTGAGGGTCCCTTTTTGTTTACCTAGCGAGACACTTCCGGCGAAATGATATCGCGCTGGCTTTTTATTGCTTTGAAGAGAGACGCGACGTGCGACAGACGAGCTAACGACACTGCGTCGATCTTTCACTGGCTTCGTATTTTCGTAGCCATTTTGCACTTGTATATTAAAACTTTTATTATTATATTAGTATTGCTGTCTTAAAGCGATTATAATGTTTATCGAATTTAAGAGAACATGATTCGTTCCTATACTACTTAAAAAATCTATTTTTTTTTTTCTTTGAATGTAATTTTCTTTCAAAAATGAATAGTATTTTCTCTATAAATCTATTGTTTTGGATTCATAAAAACTCGTATAAGCCGCCGATTAAATTCTATCGTATTTAATACAGGGTGTTTATTTCCTGGAAAAACAGAAAATCTAGAAATCTCAGGGAATTCTTTTATACCCGGAAAAATCAGGAAATTCTCATGGAATTTTGTTAGGAATTTTTTTAAAAATTCTCTTTAATAATTTTACTTTTATTTGTCTATAAGTAGTAGACAATCCGCTATTAAGTCATGTTGTAAATTATGTGTTTAAAAGATATTATCAACATATCTATTTCTGTATATATATTCAATGTCTTACCAAAATATTAAATATGCAATACATATTTTTTATTTTAATTCTTAGTATAAAAAATAAAAATATTATGCAAGTTAAAAAATTTTATCTTAACGAAAGCTATTCAATACTTTTATTTTCAGTACATTTGGAAAACTAGCACTTGAAACTTAAGCGGCTTTGTGTTTTTTCTTCGTATGAATGAAAAGCATTAGAAAACGCGTACAATAAAAAAACTTATTTTATGAGATTGCATCAAAAAATGTTTAAATTATTCTCTTTACCTGGAATTTTGAACAAAAATATCTGGAAGATCAGGGAATTTTCAGGGAATTTTTTTACAGGATTTAAGTAGACACCTTGTAATAATAAAATCAGGGTTTTAATGTCTCTATTAATCTGGCATATTTACACTGACCGACTGCAATATCGATGCTGAAATTAATCTCGTGGGTATCAACATTTCTCGAATTTAAATCTTTACCTTTCCCATATGTACGCTAATAAGACGCTTCGCTTAATAATACTCACTCACTCGACGGCTTAAAGTTACGGTATTGTACAATCTACGCTTCGCATCGTGTCGACGCGTTATTCGATACGCTAGCTGTACGATAGCTCACGATGAGTAAGCTCGCGCTCAGAGCGATTTTACAGCCGTCTCGCGTGTTCGTGACGATCGCTCGTCCGATGTGCGTTTTACGCGCGGCCGACGCGTTCGTTACACGAGCGATCGCTCCTCTCTCGGGCTAAATAAAAACTCGAACTGGATACTTTCGCTTTGACAATCTCGCTTCACGATCTCGTGTGCGCACTCGGTTCGCTAACCACGCTCGCGGCTACTCGGATTGACCCGATTATCCAGGAATCGATATGCGCAAGATTCATCCTACGACTAACAAAAAGGAAATTTGTTTCTCCTCTAGTGCGAAAACGTTCAATAATTTTGACGATGACAGATATTTCCGAATTACTTTTTCATCCACTCAAAAAAGTGGTATTGCAACTACAGCAAAAATTTTCTGGGTGCGCAAAATTAACTGAGGTACATAAATGATTAGCAAATACTATGATATCGCATATGTTTCGCATTTAATCAATCTAAGTCACAGAGACAGAATTTATATCTGAACTGTTTGTGAAAATTAGAAAGAATGTTTTTCTGTGGCGCCTATCCATGTTAAGGCCAATCATACTTGTTATAAAGTTTGGCTATGGTACACAGAAAAGATTAGCGGCAAGAAACAAATGAATATATAATCCTCACATATAACATATTTGTATAATGCGCCCAATCTATCTAGCTCTTTTAAACAATTTCTCTCAATTTTTCGATGCTGCAGTTATAATTGGCAGTTATATTTCTCACAAAGATCGTTCTAGCTGTAGTATCGAAACTCATATTTATCCAATGCAGTGATTAACATTTGGCAATGGGACCTAAATTTTCTAGAAGATATTATTAGAATATTGCTGCTATAAATTCTATATGTAACAGACAATATTCTAACAGATACAAAAAATAGCGATAAATTTTTGTTGTGACACCTAGAAATCTACCTATATCAGCAAGACATTTTTTTGAGTGTCCCCGTATCGATGACAAACATAAAATTTAATTGTATTTGTTACATTAAACGCGAGTTTAACTGTATTATTGTGCAGCTTGCGCGTACAAATGTGTGTGTGTGTGTGTGTACGTGTGATGAAATTCGTAGTCAATTATAAACTCTATACGTCATTGATATGCAAATATGTTTTTATTAAATTTTCTCGAATCTATAACATAAATTTCTCAATAATTCTCTAAATCTTTTTTCTCTCGTTTTCATACAAATTGCTGTTTAAACTTTTATAGAGTGAGAAATAAATGGTATCAGTTTTTTTTTGTTTTTTCTTTTTTTTTTGCGAATTAATGTATTCAAACGTACATACCTAGTTCGAATTGTTAAATTAATGGAAAATCTCGATGCTGCTAAATTCTGCGATGTATCATGGTATCAAAAGAATCGTTGCACAATAAAATCGATCAGTATTTTCTCTTCTGGCGTTGCACAAACCATTTTCTCTCGTCTCGCGTTTCAAATTAAAAAAAAAAAAAAAAGTTTCTTCAGTGGAGCGCGATATTCGTTCCGACAATGCTTCGCGATCTGATATTCACGGTTATAGTTCGCTAACATTCGCGGTTAGTCGGATTAACACGCCATAGTCGATATCGAATATCAATAGGAAGAGAGCACTTAAGAGTTCGCGGCATCGAGAACAGCAAAAAGAAATTTATTCTTCTTGAAAACATCGCCATGAGGTTCGAGAGATCAGCTGTTTTTGAAGTTCACTCTCTGAAATTTGCTAACATTTTTCCTTTATGAAATTATGAATGCTCTATAAGTCCATAATAATAGAATATCGATCCAATACATTTTTTTCAACATTTGAAATTATCTTTATATGTATTATATAAAGTATAAAACATATTTTGACTTTTTTTCAGCCTAAATATAATTTCCTATTAAAACGTGTTTTTATTATTAAAAAATGGTATAGATTATATTATATTTACAATTCTTTTCTAATTTATTAACATAATTACTTCCTACTTATTTACTATTTTATTTTTATCTTTTATCTAGTATGAAATATTTTGCGTATAGAAAAGAGTGAAAAACTCTCTTATCTTTCTGCTGATATATCTATTCAAGCATGGTAAAATTTTAATTTCAAAGCACATCGCGCGCCTCTCGTTGCGCAAGAAATATGATCGTCTCCGTATAAAAAACAGGAGCATGACTCGTGGTGCTCTTTTCTAATAAATCCATTAGTCTCCAACGTCGCCTGACTACTTTGGAAAATTAATATCAGCCCGGTTCTGAGAGTTTCTCAATTAATGCGCGCACGCCATTGAAAAATCTATGCATTAAAAAAAAAAAAAAAGAAATATGCGAACGATATCCTCTATATCCTCCAGCTTTTTGAATTCTTCAGGATCCCAAATTAACATGCTTAATATCTTCATTGTTAAATTTTCTCTTCTTTCTATGATGATTTTGTTTATGTATTATATAATTTTCATATACAGAAAGAAAAAAGGATATAAAAAAGAAATCATCGCCTCTTATGCGTTATTTTTCTTTGATAAAAGCTGAGAATTAAAAACTATTGGACAATTTATGAAACGATTACTGCGAAGCATTTCCAGGATAGGAATGATAAAGGGGCAGCTCGGAAAGTATCTTTATTTAGGAAGCTTCGTTGACACTGGTGGTAGAATTATGAGCAGGAAATCTCTTCGTCGGAGCATTATTATTTTTTTTTTTTAGACCCTAACAAGCTCCGAGCGACGTATTCCGTAAAGCTTTCCCTCAAGCTTTCCCTCGCGCGTTCCAATGAACTAGCATAATCTATTGCCGGAGAAGAATCTTCTTCGCTTCTCGTCGGGACAAGAAAGTTGTTATCCGTAAAAGATTTGTTCTTTTTTTCGATGGTATTTTCGGTAAGCAGAATTTGGCACAATGCATTTATTCTCTACTCTTGCACATTTCCTTATAAATATGTTCGAGCGAAAACATATGATGCTGTGTAATAGTCCATGTTGGGGAACAAACGAGTCAGCAACCGGAGAGATTCCATTTCTTTACGGTGATTTGTGAAAACATAATTGGCGTCATACGATTCGTTCAACACATATTGTCTTTGACGATGAACGACACGTGTCGTACACGTCGGACAGATGCCGTCCAGACTTTTCTCGCTCGGACTTAGAGAACAGTGTGCTCAGAATTCGACAGGATATCGGCAGCACTACTGATTTGGCAGCTGTCGGCCACGTTCGGCACTCGTCCAGCTGCCACGGTCAATTTCTCACCGCTCCCTTCCGTTAGGGCTGCAATTACTCCTGGCTTGGCCCAGGTCGGCTTAATCGGTATACAATCTGTGATGCAAATCAACTGCAATCTCAACACGGCGCGTTTTGGCAGAATCTCGGAAAAGCTCCATGATTTTATATATATATTGATTTTTATAATTGACATTGTTAAGCTAAAAAGAAATCAAGTTTCTGGAAGCATATATGAGATATCATATCCGGATCTTTTTGTATCTAAAATTTGGAGAAAAATCATGTGTACTTTTCGGGTAAATAAAAAATTTTTAATTTGTTGAAGAAAATATTAAGAAAATTAACGTAAAAATTATGTTTGATTTGCTAATATTAAAAATATCATTTTATACGTTAATATTTACAATTTGCAATTATCAAAGTATTAAATTTTACATTCGAAAAGTAAACTTTTCGCACGTTTACTTAAATAATGAAGAAACACAAGATACATTTTTTCAAAAAAAATAACTCCCTAGATTCGTATGTAACAGCATACATCTTGTCTGCTTCACAATAATCGTAATCATATAAGTCGAACTCTTCCATCGCGCTTCGAATTCTCGTGGGAATCGTTTATCGTCGTGCAAGGATTTCTCGCCGGTAGCCAGAAGGATTACTCGATATTCCACGCGCGGAGAGAAAGAAAGACGTCCTCCCTCGCTTCCTCTCGAATCGCTTGGGCCGGCACCCCTTTCCCTCTAATTCCTTCCTGTCCCTCCGACCCGGAATCTGTCGTCCACGAAGTCTCGCGAGTCTGACTTGAATTTTTTATTAAATCCTCGCTTTTCTTTCGATAATGGTGGTGCGCTCTCGTCCTCGTGTGTATCGAGATGAAATGCGATTTTCGCCACATTCGTACGAACCCCTTGCGCCCACTGGGCTTTATTTACTTTCCCTTCTCTCTCTCCCCTCCCCCCTCCCCCAACTTCCGATTTCATAGACCCTTTGCGTGCTTTTCAATTGGATGCTCATAGCTCGGCCCCTTCGTTGCGCTCTCTGTGCAAATCAGAAATGAAATTCTTTCGCCACTCTCGTGCGGCTTCCGTGTGCACAGGTGTCCCGTTTATTCTGCTGTTTGAGGGCGACCGCGCTTATGTATACACACATACACGCGCACGCCCACACAACGAGAACGATAAAAGAGCGAACGTATAATAATCCTTTATGCTTGGAAAAAACATCGTGAACGTGCTTTTATCCGACATTTGAAACATCTCTCTCTTAACACGCAAACAGAGAATCTCGTTGATTTAGTGCTCTTATGATAAGTCAACATAGTCAGGTGTTCATCCAGATTTAATTCGTATTTGCATTCTAATTGCTAAAAGGTTCAAGAAGCGAAAGGTTAAAAATGTATGCAACAGCTAACAGACTCGAATCAAATTTTCGTCTACGAAAAATCGACTTTAAATCAAAGTCAACTTTAAAGTTCGCGTTTTCGATGTGTTCTGTAGGCACTCGAAATATCTCCTTTGATTTAATCCCCCCGATCGTTTCCGTAACGGAAGGTCAAGTTCGCCATTCGAGTATCTACTGGATACGATTGGGATTTTCTTTTATCGGAAACACATCTCTCTAATACGTAGAATAACAGAGATAATCGAGTATCTCCCCCAGTAACGGATCTCCCTAGTGTAACTCGTGCCAAATCCAGCGCAGTTCTCTCTCTCTCTCTCTTTCTCTCCTCTCCTTCTCTCTCTCTCTCTCTCTCTCTTTCTCTCTCGTGCCTATCTCTCTCATCTTGATTACTCACCTGGGGTTCGCGGCACCAGGTATGCGTACCCGCATGTCTCTCTCTCTTTCTCTCCTCTCCTTCTCTCTCTTTCTCTCTCGTGCCTATCTCTCTCATCTTGATTACTCACCTGGGGTTCGCGGCACCAGGTATGCGTACCCGCATGTTTGCTCGAATAATTGGCCGGCTGTACCATGCGCCGGAATAGTCCCCGAGAGTAAAGCCTGCGTAACCGAGAGTCGCTTGAAATTCAATCTACCGCCTCCGCTACGTGCAGAACCGATCACGCCGATAAGGATCGACGCCGGTGATTTGGGAGTTAGCGATCAAAATTGCTGGCGACCGGAGTCGCGTACGTCGCGACTCCGACTCGTACATTTGTCGTACGTAGGCTCGGCTTTTCAAAATCGATAACATTCGACGGTATTGTGCGACGGTTATTCGGTATTCAACCCTTTTCTTTCAATCTTTCATAGGGAACTGGCACAGTTGCTTTAACCATCAATGCGAGCGATGATGAAACACAAGTTAAATATAGATATAACATGTTTTACGCGATTCGATAAAAGTATAGAAAATTTTAAAAATTAATTTCTTGATAAAAAAAATTTCTTCGATATATTTTATATCAATTATATTTTTAATTTTTCGCTCTTTCTAAAAGAAGTTTAATTATAATTCCGTGTAAAAAAAATTGTAAATATAAGAAAATTATTGTGACGCATTTGTCTCGAGCACTTTTCGTTTAAAATCATAATAACTGAGCTTTCTACGCTTCAACGCGTATACCGAGAAATCAATAATTTCCGAACGTTCTGATTAACTTTGATCTCGAATCCGCGACAACATAATATCGGAGCGAAGATCAGCAACAAAGAGCAACAGGGCGGGGCTTCTCGCAGGATTCGTCTCCGTCCGCGAAAAGGAGTTTTAAACTCTAGCCGTTAAAGCGAACGAGCGGATTGGTTTTCGCAGTAAAGCCCCGAAGTGCTTCGCGATCCGCGTTCTTAGACGTCGAGAGGAGTGCTGGAGAGGAAGTCTCTTCGTCGACGTCTTTCCACGGTATTACGACCGCTTATTTTCCCTCCGTCAGCGCGAGCTCCTCGGGAAATTTTCTCGTCCCGTTGCATCTCCCTGGGCAAAGTACATCGTGAAAGGTTTGTTAACTTCGCGAAAAGTGCACCGCATTGCTTCGTAGGAGTGCTTCGCGGAATCACTCTTAAGAGGCGCGGACACAATACTTGCTTTTCGAATCAAAGGAAGAAACGGAATTGCAATATTAGATACATCTTTCAACCTTTAAAGATCGAAATTAATATCTCAATGAAATGATACTTTTATCTTGTGTTCCATCTATCAAATAATCGTCTGGATAATTCGAAGAAGGCATCACATATGTTGTGATGACCGTTCACTCAAAAAAATGTCTTGCTGATATAGGTAGATTTCTAGGTGTCACAACAAAAATTTATCACTATTTTTTGTATAAATATAATCAGTTTTCTCTCTTTCTCTCTACATTATAAAGTACTCAATTATCTGCCGATTAGTTTCAGTAATCTATCTCTCATCCGTCATTGCCAGAAATTGTGGACTTAATCTTACTTTATATAATCAAAAAGTAGAACGATCGAGAATCTATATATTATGTGTCTCTCTCTCTAATTTTTCTTCGCAATCAATCGCAATGATCTTTTTTCAAACACTCTTGATCTTGATAAACGTTAATTATTGCAAGAAGAATGAAGAATATACAATATTATTATTATTGCGCGATGCCATTTCCCACATTCGCCTTCACTCAACCGCAAATAGGTAAACACTAGATAGACATTAATTAGCACAATTTACCTATCTAACATGCGAATTATTCGGAAAAGTCGAGTAGATCGGAGAGAAGCACGCTTGCGTTTGCTCGCGCTCCACTATGATAATGTAATGCGCGTAACATTATTATTGTACGTCCTTATAATGAGATTATAGCCGGACATGACCGATAATTTAGTCCCGATAATGGAAGGCACAATTCATCTCACCGACGCGGGACGGGCCGGTCGCCCGCACGCCGAAATGCTTTTCACGCGTATAACCGTGCAAATATGTGCGCTGCCGCCACGTTGCAACGGCATGGACCGCTTCTATGCGTCCGCGTGCATTGTGCGGCGGAAGCGGCTTTTCGACCACTGTCGGGACAAAACAATGCGAAAGAAACGCCGGATGCGCGTGCATACGCCCACCGTGCAAAAAGTAACGAAGTGGTTTTCGGCGCGTATATACATACATACCCGCGAGAGGGAAGAGGGAACGCGTATGGTAACAACACACGGTGTCTGGCCGCTGACGTTTTCTGGCGAATCGTCGTGCTAAACCGTGTAAAAGCGGCCGCGTCGGTACCAAAATAATAGAGATACAAAAAGAAGAGATACGAAACCGATCGTTACGTGCGCACACGCGAAGGTAAATATCGGCATCCTCCGCGTTGCGTCCGTTGAGACAGTACTTTTTGCACTTGTATACAGAAAAAAATTTCGAGGGAACCGTGCGGATCTATCAACTTTTCTAGCTTAATACTTAACCTGTTGACCGATTACAGAATTTTTTCGTAAATAAATTTTAAACAATTTATGTGAAAATAAATCGTAAAAAAATCATTAAAATCATAAATGAATTGTAGAAAAATATTACTATTATTAGATTCTTGAAAGATATTTTATCTTATTATGTAGTAAAAGATTCTTTTTGGCTAAACTCGTAATGTTATATACGGTTTGGAAATGCAGAGGAAGATAAATTTGTGTCATATTTCATAAATTGGACATTTTCGTTATTTACAGTTTCGCGAAAAAGCTCAACATTGATACTTCGTGTGCGAAACCGCAGATTTGTTTTCTAGAATATCATATCGCGTGCCTGTGTTGTTACTTCATATTAGTAGATTTATTTTATCTTTAAATTATTATTTACACGTGCATATCGGCAAAACGTTGTGACAAAATATGGGGTATTTATTCTTTCAGTAACATCACAAATCAAGATTTATAGCTGGCCACAATTTTTGGCAAAATAATAAAGGAAGAAAAAAAAAATTTCCTGTTTATTTTGCTGCGAGTATAACATATTTCAACTTCAATACGTGACCTATAAAAAAATTTACGTATCAAAAAAAGAACGAATAGTAACTATATTCTTTTTACTACTAAACTTTTCAATTGAAATATTTGTTAGTACAGTTAAAATTAATACAGCCAAACATTTAAATTTAAATTTTTATTTATCATAAAATTTATCCTAATTATCTCTTTTCTCGCTTTTTCTTCTTCTAATCGCCGGTAGAAACGATCAAGCATGGGGTCGATTAACGAGATAAATCACCGATATTTTACGAACCACGCGATGGAATAATTACAAAACCATAAAATCGATAATTATTTTAAATTTTTTATCCTCTACGCCCACTAAACTACAATATCGATCACAATTAGCGCGAGACTGACATCGCGGATCACGCGATAATACCGAATAGAATAAATCAACCGGGATTGTGGGACACGAACGGCGGCGCACAATCCGACAGACGACCCTTGTTAATTATTGTGCCCAATTAGCCGCGGTTTCGGATGCTCGCTCTCACGTGTCCGTCAGAATGTGGAATGAACAAGCGGTCGGTTCCCCGCTCGTGGGGCCCCTCTCCCCCTCCTTCATCTCCCCCCTTCCCAAAAAACGAGCTTTCCGTCGAAAGCGTCAGTATGCCAAGGTGCATTGATGCGCTTTTCGACAATACACAGCAGTAGCGTGTTGCACCTGCATCGGCGGGGAACACGACAGCTCGCGGCGACGTATAATCGATAGCCCGGTCGCGTCGATGATTTCGATTACGGGCTTGGCTAATGACTTTCAGGCTCGAACGAATTAACTGCACTTCGCGAGATCGACATGGGCATGTCGGTATCGTGTGCGTTGCGCGTCTGTTCCGAACATCCGATATTGCGAGAACGTGCGAAACTCGCTGCTTCCCACAGATGCATGTGTCAAAAATTATGTGCCGTAACTCTCTCAAGATGAAATACATATTGTGTTATGTAGCAAAAATTTTTTATTACATTTTAAAAGTAAAGATGAGGTTAGTCTTTAGCAATATATAGCGCAATCAATAATTAATATAGTTAATATCCTCTTTGATGGTATTTTAATATGAATATAATTAATCATGAATACTTAATTTAAGCGTACGCATGTAAGCAGTCAGGAGCCTTAATATATGATTTTTGTTGTTAGGAATTTTTATAGTTACATTTTACATAATTATATACACTCTAAAACAATTATTCATATTACTGTATTGTATAAGTATAAAATAATTAATATTTCAGAAAAATATATAAAAAAACAACAATAATTTTCTATTAACATAGATTTATAATACTACGCAAGACTTATTATTATAAATAAAAAATGTATAATTTATTGTTAAAATTAGCTAATAGTAATATTTTGATGAAATGTTTACACAGTATATCTAAAAAGTTTGTTAATAGAATATTAATGTCATGCAGTCAATCTTTTTACTCTAGCGGTCAAAGGCTTTTAGCACGTTTCACTATGAAACGATGGAGCTCGGCCAATGGAAAGTGCAATTTCTACTAACCTATGAGTTTCACGTGCATCCTTAATGAAGCCTTTTCACCATCGAATAATATTAGCATTGATAGAATGTCGATGGAAAACGAGTAAATACTTGGCTTAGAAAGTTAAATCGAATGTTGCGGTAAAATTACAATATCAAAGATTTACTTAAACCTGTGTAACATAATTTATCAATTTTCTCTATTATTTCTCAATCATTTATACGGCAATGTTTAACTTTCAATATTTCCTGCAAATATTTAACTATTCGTGCATTTATTTATGATTCTCGATAATATAAATAATAAGATAATATATACAAGAGAAATTTAAAAAACTTAAACACTTTTAAGCTTTAAAAATATTATCACCACGAATCACACGATACAATCTGTGCGAGATATTATTTCTCTCTCGGCTAAATTATATAAAAATTTTTCATTGACTATTCGCCTTTCGTCATTTCGACTCGATAACCGACGTTTTTCTCAATATCTATCGAATACAATGCGATATAAAATGTGCCGCACGATGGAACGCGTGCGTGCGCGAGCATCTGGTAGGAAATCGAACGATCTCCAAAATTGAATCAAATCAAAGCGGAAATTGCGTAATCGCGCGAGTCCTCCCTACGGGAGAGAGAGCCTACTCTGGGACGTTTCTGCGGGCGCGCACACACCGGGTGCCAACGAAAAGCATCGTCGGGGGAATTTCCCGCGTCTCTCGCTCGTCATCCTCCATCTCCCTCCACCTCCTCCTCCTCTCCCCCTCCGCCCTCTCTCTCTTTCTCTCTTCCCGTCGACCACCTATCGGCTATCCATCCGGATGGAACCAGGGGTTTCGGTTTGCATTCGGAGCATGTCCGCTGACCGAACGCGTCTCGCATTCTATCCGAAATAACGCACTCTCGGCCAAAGCGTTGTTCCGGAATGACTCCTGCCGTCCACGCGGATGCATCGTACATACTTTAATCGCGCGCGCGATTATTGCTTTTCCACTGGCCGAGTTATCAGTCTCTTCTCGCGCGCAGCGCAGTTCGCGGGAAATTGCGCTTTCCGCATCCGAAGACGGGAAATTTGGAGAAGTCGCTCTATCCCTGCTCTCTTCATTATTTCATATCCTGTGATGTTACGGGATAAATTCACGCGTAGCATATATAATAAATTGATCTGATCTTATTTAGTCATAGAATATTAATGAATGTTAATAAGAGTATAAAGAACGCAATTTTCTTAACAACGCTCTTATATTTATATTATTGAACATATATATATATATATATATATATATGTATATGTATATATCTATACTGATTCGCTTTCAACAGGAGAGAAGGAATAACGGATAGAAAAAATAAAATAGAGACCGAAATTCATCCGTATAATCGTTCAAAGAATTAGCTCGACGCAAGGATAGGCAATATAAACATGTTTTCCTTGCTCGAAGGACACGTGTGCGAAGCGTATTATTTGAGACAAAACACGAGAGGAACCTGACTCGTCGGATGATTCCCGGAATTAGTGAGGTGGAGGGGGGAACGCGAGCTCACGCCATACCAAACAATCGCGTCTGTCGAGGGCCTAGATCAATTTACAATCAGTCGCGCGCGTGTTTCCGAGATATTACATTTTTCTATTCCATTGGGATTAGTTTTCTACAGAAAACTAATCGCAATGTATTATAATTTTTATCAAATTACAAACAATTATAATATAATTTTATAATTCTTATAAAAATATTAGTAAAATTTATAATTATTATTATAAATTGTTTTATAATAATTCTATAAATATTAGTAATACGATAAAAAAATCATTTTAAAAATATGCATAAAAAAATGAAATGTATATTTTTCATACATATTTTCCTACAATTTTTACATTACGTTATTTACACCATAATATGATTAATATTGGAATAACTAACATATGAAATTATTACAAAAATAAAAATATAAATAGAATTATTATATATCAAACGGTGATCTAATTGTTGTCAATTTAATCAAATCAATAGTAACGCAATAAACATTGACAACTGACGTTCCGGGGAGTAAATCGCTGAGGGCATTATAGTGTATAAATGTTGAGGGCATTACTAGATATTGCTTTAATTTTAATGAACATTATTTTAAAGCGTTATTTTAATAATTCCTTTATTTTTAAAAAGTTGCTTTACTTTTGGAGCTATTGTGTGAGATATAAGAACGTAGACATTCCTTGCACTTTTTTTTATGCATACTAATGAGCATTATGTCAAAAATGTTATGACAAATAGACATTGCAAAATAGTATAATAATTAGGCATTGACATACACAATTGTATATATCAACGATTTACCCCCTCAGTCATCTAATCTAAAGTGTCTTTCTGTCGGTGTGGGTGTCTAATTTATCCGTGGAGGGATCTTAATCCCTTGCTCAAGGCATTCTTCCGGAACAACTCCGGAGAACATTGTTTGATGTAGATAGTTACCGTGGTAACTAAATTAAGAGATTTCCTAGCTAAAGTGCCATCGTTAGATACGTGATCCATGCTTCGTAAAAGTTTTCTACTCTAATCACTTAACTGAAAACATTGTACGAAGGTCGTTGACATCATTCACACATAGCTAAATATAATTTCTTTTACACGTTAACTTACTTGCGTGATTGCAACGTATACAATTATATTATCAAATTTTTCGTCCTTGCGTTCAACGGTTCAACAAGTAATGACACTAATTAGCAATTTCGCGAAAACGTTAGCAAGATATCTTACAGATATATGTTTAAATAATCTTTAAAAATATATGTCTAATTATATATTATATCAGGTCTACCGGAAAGTTCTGTCCGTTTTTGGAATAAAACAAAATACAAATTTTTATTACCGTCAATAAACTTTATTAAATAATGTAATTGCCATTATTCGGAGAAGTATTGTCAGCAACTGGATAATTTAAATACAGCAGTCCAAGAAAAGAGGCCGGCGATGTACAATAGGAAGAACATCATACTGCATCATGATAATGCCAGGCCACATGCTGCTTTGGATACTCGTCAAAAAATTGCAGAACTAGGCTGGAAAATTCTGTCGCATCCACCATATTCCCCGGACTTAGCACCCACCGACTATCACTTGTTTTTGTCCTTACAAAATTTTTTGAGGGGCAAAAAATTCAAAAATGAAGAAGATATCAAACAAGCACTGGTTCAATTTTTCGCATCAAAAGATAAAACATTTTTCGAAAAAGGGATATACAAATTGCCCTCACGCTGGCAAGAAATACGTTACACGGTTGTGTAATCGCGCGTGCGAGAGAGTCCCTCGATATACATACATATTCTTCGCCGTTTTTCGTTTCGTTTTTCCTCCTGTTCCTTGGCCGGGATCCCCGCGCATCTTTATTCACTCGACGCGCGATGTTCTTACTGCTGCCGGTCGTTTTCAGATTTGGCGACGAGTTTCTTGCGACTGACTTATCACCCTATTGTAGAACTTTGCCATGTGTAGGGCGGTTACGTTACACGGTTGTGTAATCGCGCGTGCGAGAGAGTCCCTCGATATACATATTCTTTGCCGTTTTTCGTTTCGTTTTTCCTCCTGTTCCTTGGCCGGGGTCCCCGCGCATCTTTATTCACTCGACGCGCGATGTTCTTACTGCTGCCGGTCGTTTTCAGATTTGGCGACGAGTTTCTTGCGACTGACTTATCACCCTATTGTAGAACTTTGCCATGTGTAGTTATTTTTAACTAGATATATAAAAACGCACAGCGCTTTTTCCCGTATGTCAATTGATGCTCCAAAGCCATTGAGAGATCACTCGTTACGCACTTCTATACTTATCACGGTAAGGGGTAATTTAGAGTGACGTAAATACATGATGCTTTTCTACTAGTGGAGAAAATATTTAGAAAAAATATATTTTAACAATTTACGGAATAATTTAGAAAATTTTTTATGATGGATTTTATATCCATCATAGGGACGTTATATTAAGGCCCAGAAATTTTTAAAAATTCCAGGTAGATAAAATATAATTTTAAAAAATGTGTTGAATTGACAAATAAAATATAATAAAGATAAATGCGTCAAAGAGCTTAATCGTAGTATATATATTTTTTTAAATCAAAATGTTTTTAAATTAAAATGTGAAATATCTCTTCGAATAATATAAAGTAATCAAAAATAAAATATTAATCGTAATATTTTTCCCTCTAGCAATATAGAGATTTAATCTTTTTACCGCGGTATTTGAGAATGAAAAAATATCTGCTACAATTAACGTATACAGTAAAATATGACACGCATACGCATACTTATCAAAACCGCCATTCTCTCTCTGTCTCTTAATTTTCCCATTATACCTGGCGAAAATCCCGAGAAATGCTTCGCAAGCTTCGTCCCCAGGCGCGGCAAGTTTTCGATGAATTTTTTAGGGTTCTCGCTAATTGACGTCTCGGGAATCACCGTCGTTTGTTCGCCCTTCTTTTTCCGCAACAACGGGTCGCGTCGACGGGAACGTCCGTTAATTCCCCGCGGGTCGCAGGAACGCCGGTCTAAAACGACGACGCCTCCTCGTTCGTCGCAATCTCGCGCGAGGGAAAAAGGAGGAGTATCGAAATTCTCGCTGTCCTGAAAATTAATTACGGTATGTCGGCAAAGATGGAGAGGGAGAGAGAGAGAGAGAGAGAGAGGCGGGGGGATATTTCCCAGGTAATTCGTCACGCGGCCGTTTAGCAAGGGGGTTTGAGGCTCGGTCGGCATGAGTCGGGCTACTCCAGTTGCCAGCCAACTCCGCCGACGTCATTCGCCAGCAATTTCAGCAACACTCGAGACACATTGCGGGCCCTCGTGTAGTACGCGATGCTCTGACGAGACGCCGTATAAGTGGTGGTACCTCGAGTGGCACAACCATGAGTTTCTCTCCTCTCTCTTTCTCTCTCTCTCTCTCTCTCTCTCTCTCTCTTCATCGTTCAGTCGATTTGTACTACGTCCGTTTTCCCTCGTTCTCCTCACCGCTTCGTTTTCCACGCTCTGATTGGCCTCCGCTCGTTACATCTAAATATAACAGAATTTTGCCCGTTCGATTCGTCGATTGTACTCGCGTGCGCGCCAACAACGCGCGGAAACGGAAACGATGACAAAGACGAAGAGTTTCGGGAAACGAGCGGAGAGCTACGGCTACAGAGGGATTGCCTAGCGAGGGTGGTCATGAAAGAAGCGCGGATAAAGAGTATCTTGGAAATAAGTACCACTCTGAGACAAAGTACCCGTGATAAACTCTCTATTTTTAGCGACTAATCCGCTAATCTGTTAAGTGATTCGTTTAAAGCGTAATCTTCGTCTTTTTTGAATGAAAAAAGAACCATATTTTTATTTTCTTATCGTAAATTTAGCGTACATAAAAGGATGCTAATCTCGATGAAAAATGAAAATAATCCAAAATTGTTTTTTTAACATCAAGTTTTACGAAAAAATTTAACCAGACGAACATTTCAAAAACAATCAGAAAACTCTAATTTTTTTTAAATAAAAATATGATTTTAGTTTTTACCATAAATATATTATTTTTAATTGTAAAATTCGTATCTCATGAGATTTGAAATAGCAAACGTGTTTACTCGACTGCCTGTTTTGATTATGTCGTAAAAGTCTTCCCCGCGAGGTCGGAAGGATCTGGGCGGAAATAAAAATATCTATTTTACTGTCGGCGACTCTGCTGGCCGTCGAGTATTGTGTCGCAGATTCATAATAGGCTGCCTTAATACACGCGCGTATTCCGCGGAAGCGACACGAAAGGACAGTCGAGATATATTTAAACGCAACTACGGGAGCTGATTCACCACGGCATTTCATTAGCTCTACACAAGCTCCGTTTCTTTCGTACGAATCGGCACACAGGGCCGAGAATGTCCGGAAAATGAGCCGGATAATGGAATTCTCTCAATTTGGTTAATGAGTTTTATACAACATATGACGATAATAATATTTTACAATTATTATAATTGCATTTCAAAGAAGCTTAACTTCTGTCAGTAGAGAAAGTATGTACCATGATGTCACATAATAAAGAAAAATTTGAGGGATTAATAATAATGTATTTTATCAGAGAATACACACACAATATAATTCATGCGTTATTTTTCACTCGAGTCAACATGACATTAACCGAGCTCAAAGAGAGACTCAGCGTCGACGGGAACCGAAATTACCCGACATTTGCATATCTCCATCTCGCGAGCGACGATTGACTAACAATGCAGCATGGCCGACGGGCCGGAAGAGCACAACCCATCGTCACCTTTATTGTCCGGGTTATCTTCGCGGTTGTCGTAACATAGGCATTGCTTACGAGCGAAAACAAATACTGTTCTCCTTGTAAATTAGGGCGGATCGTGCAGATGCGGCAATGTACGAATATGCATAGCTACCGTTTGTTGTCTCTGCAGTTGCATAGAATGCGGACTATTATTCCGCACGTGCGCTAAAACACATTCCTTGAGGCGATGCAACGATTTGCATTGTGTTGCGTTTCGCTGCTTTCAGAAATAACAACTACTTTATTATTCGTTGATTCTTCGTGTATAGAAAGATAGAATAGATCGATTAAATTTTGATGGTAGAGAATGTTGTGCGCGCAATTCACTAGTTTCGAAGAATCGCTTTTCATCGAGATAATTTATTAAATATATTTGATAAAATATAGAGAAAAAAATAACGGCTTACATCGAATATTAATTGCGATTTTAACTTGAGTTTTTTATCATAATTTATCTTGTGATTATTCTTAATTTCTTAATTAATAAAATTAATACTCGTATGGATTATATTATCTCATTATGAATTTATAAAATGTAGTGATTTATACAATATTAGTACAGGATATTTACTCCCTGAAAAAACATGGAAAATAAAAAAAAAAATATCTGGGAGATCAGAGAGTTTTCAGGAAATTTTTTTACCAGGTTTGAGTAGACACTCTCACATATTCTGTCCTTTTAAAAGCATTCAAAATATTCATATGCATTAACTGTGTTGTAAATGATATTTATTACTTATAAATCAATATACATATATTATCATTATTTTGATAAATCATGCGGAATCATGCCATTTTCCTACGTGCTACTTACGTACTATCGCGAATGTCATATGCTGTCGCATAAAATGGTAATCGCAATTATGGGCGCTCTTTTTTTTCAACATTTATAACGCTCTCGCGACCGGCGAATAGTCACGTTTGCACTCACCGCGCCGGATTTATGCCGGCCATGCATTTCCGAATCCAACGTGCGCGATACGTCAGTTTTATTGCGTGCTTGATTAAATCGGTTTACGTATGGATGCTGCATTTAGCGACGATCCACGATCGCGTGATGTTTCGAAACGATAGTCGTTCCGCCGTTTCATACGATGTCGTATCGTGCGTCAGGTAGGGTCACAGTTGGATCGATGATAATTATTAATGTTGTAACGAATCGCGAGGCTCGCGCCGATATCGCGTGTTATAGATCACTCGCACACTGTATGTATATTCTAAATTTGCCACTTATCTCTTCCCTTTTTCGCTCGTTCACTCTCGCATTTCGTTTCCCAACCCCAACTCTCGATGATTATTTATCGGGCTCTCATCTCTCTGTCATCGCTGGTTTCTGATACGAAAATCCGATACAAAATTTCTCTCCGTTTTAAAAGAATAATTAAATGTTTCAAATCTTTCCAGGGGCATCAAAAATCTAAAAAAATATAATACAAAATATTATAGTTTGGACAAATTTAGCAATATCACAGTAAAATTTAATAGAAAACGTATGATACATTTTAGAGAGATGCAAGTTTTAATTATTCTCTGTTTATTTTTCTAAAGTATATATAATACCTTTTGCTCTTTTAAAATTTACTATGCACTGAAAAAAAAAATTGTTAACTTGACTAAATCCGTTCAATTAATTGCCATTTTTTAAATTGAAATATTTATATATTTAAGTCAAATACGACATATTAAATCTAATATGATGTATATTTGACTTAAATACTTAAATATTTCAATTTAAAAAAGGTAATTAGTTGAACGGATTTAGTCAAATTAACAATTTTTTTTTCAGTGTAGAAATGCAATATTATTTTCAATATTTTTCTACTATTTCTTTTTTGTTTAAAATTCAATGAACAAGTTCTGTTTAATTTATAATGTTTGATGATTAACGTTGTAACGTATTGCCTAACGAGATCAAATATCGCGCAAAGCATAAAACTCTGTATGTTTTAAATTAATCTTCTCTTTCCTTTTTCATTTGTTCTCGTGCGTTTCCCATTCTCTCTCATTCTCCATAACTATTTATCAGCCTCTCATCTGTCGTCGTCCGCCGCTTTCTGACCCGGCAGCCGGACGCATAATTCCTCTTCGTTCCGAAATGGTTTTCGGCGCAAACGACATTGCCCTTCATTCTTATCGGCGTTATTTTTGAATTATCAGCATTACATTGCACTTTGACAAAACTATTCGACGGCACCGCATAAATCACGAGACGCGTGTTCTTTTTCCTAAAAGAAATTATTCTTATAAAATATTCTTTTCACAAATAATTGCAATCAATGAATAATGCAATTGTCATTAATTTGATAAAATATCGTTTTTTTTTTTGTTTGTGTGTAATTTCATATGATATACAATTTTTTTTCTATTTTCACATGAATCGTAAAAATATTAAGTAAAATAATTTTAATAAATGTGTTTCGACAAACAGAATATCTCGTCAAATTAAACGAGAAAAAATTCTCGTGATATTATTTTTTTTGTTGAGGCATTGTACACTTTGCGGATAGATTTATCTCTGACTCGTTTCGTTGCGACTGTGTAGTTTTATTACGAGATATTTTCGCGGACAAATTAAAATGCGCGAGCTTCTCGCTCATTCAGTTTTCTTGTTGACCGATCGCTCGTCCCTCGAGATCGTCGTCAACTTTTGTGATTCATTAAGCGCGTAATGTTGTGCGCGTTCCTAAGAAGGGTCGGCTCTCTGCAATACGCGTCGAGTCTAATTCTAACTCGGTGTTAAATTAAGCTGGTGTAATAAAGCCACTGCGATCCAATTATGATGAGCAGCGACGTTGCCATTTCGTGTTTAACTTAAATGAGCGACGTTAAAGCCGCGTGATACCGACGCATTAACGTGTCACTTTCTCTCTTTGCATAGCATTGATTTAAAATAGAAGCCGTCTTCGTACAAATTTATTGCGGGAGGATCTCTCAACCGAATCATTTGTTTGACGATGGTCTTCATCGCCTTGTTTTTCTATACTTGCATTTATTACAAGAACACATTATATGTGATAACAATTTTAATGAATATACATTATATATATTCGAAATACTAATATTCTCCAATCAGCACATAAAATTTTTATTATATTTCCAATAAATTTTGAAACAATAAATATATATAATAAGTTAATTATAAATAATTTGTAACATAAAAAATTGGCCACTTATTTATATTAAAGAAAAACTTAAGCAGATTAAATATTCATCAAATAGAATAAATGACAGAAGTATAATATAATGTAAAGGGCTCGCGTATTACATCGACATTTAATTATAAATGGACCTTAAAATTGAAATAAATATGCGTTTGCTCTTTCATATCGCGTTACAGTTGACAAAGAGCGCACAGCAATAACGTTAGCACGCACGTGCCCAATAAGGGTGTCATCCCTCAAGGCAATTAGATGTACTCTCTGGGAAAGAAAAAGATAAACGGCGGGTCAGCCCGCGCAATCTAATTCCGACCCTATGCAAATCGAGGCGCCCTTAACTGGCTGACTTCAACCCTTGACACTCACCCCTAGTTGGCGCCATAGGCTCGTACATGTAGTGCCGCAGTACTACTTCCTTCGATTCTGTACAACGTGACTCAAATTAAACCCAGCTGCTCCTCGTACGTTTGTCTCCCCTTCAACTCTGTCTTGCTACGTCCCGCGTTTAAGAAGCATCTTAACGAAAAGTTTTTTTATCATAAAGCTTACAAGCCAAGAAATTAAAGTTTGTATAATAATATCATAATTTAAAACATTGAATAAAATCTTATTCTCTTTTTCTCTTCTTTTTTCTCACATTAGTCAATAATAATTTTCTTAATGAAATATATATATTTATTTATTTTTAATAATTTAATGAATAATTAACTGATATGACCAATATAATCTTATAATTGCTGTATTATTGACTGATTTATCGTCGTGGATCATTATTTTTTAAATTTCTATATTTACTGGTGTGACATGCATTTTTCTGTCTAGTAAGAGAGAGAGAGAGAGAGTAACAGTATATTTGGTTTAGACGTAACTTCTTTAGACTTTTAGAAGACGTTATATTTCTCTACGAAAATAATACGCTCGCGACATGCGACACAAAGAATATTCTTCCAGAAACGAATATCTTTCTATTTCGTTCCGACATATTCCTTGGTGCTGCTAACACAAAATCGTCTTTTTATCCGACTATCTCCTCGTATCTCTGCGCATCGCTGTTTTCGACTCATATAAATCATGATGAATGAGAAAACAAGCAGCGCGCCCGTTCTACTTGAAAACATCCCCTGCGCAATATTCCTATCTCTTCCTTTCTTTCCCCATTCTCCTTCTCTCTGTCTTTCTCTCTCTCTCTCGACTCCCGGTACTAATTCCAACAAAAGGACCTCTTCCGCACATGGCTGATCCTACGCGGCGTGGAAAATGGAAAACACACCGCGCAAACACGATCCGCCCCGGCCGTCCGAAACACGTTGCCGGGTGGATTTTGTCGATGAAGGGTGGTGGTCGTCGGTGGGGTGAGACAACGAAACGGTTTGCCTGCGAGCTTTTCAAGTTGCCCAGTACCCAAGTCGACAGGGGTGGATAATAGTGTGGCAATTCACGGATGAATGTCGCTCGAGTTATAATTGCAACGAGCCATAATTAGTTTTCAAAATTTAATTATTTCCGTGTTACGCGATAAATGCCGCCGGCTACCATCCCATATCGTAAAAGCCTCCTGGCGAAGAATTATTTGACGATTTCACCGCCGCGTAACGTACGCGTTAATCCCATCCGGGTGACTTCTCGGACGTTGGGATGGGGTGTCCTGTAATTGCGAATCGTTAGTTCATGTTTCGCCAAATGGACATTGCGTTTTACTTACGCTGGCATCTGCCGGTTAAAGTAATTTCTCTGGGATTTAGCTAGATACAAGTTTATCGTTTTTCTATACGCACGTATATAAGGATATACGTTTTGTCAATGTAATAAAATCGTCGTTTTTTCTAATACATACTTAAAAAATATCACATTGCGCGTAAATTTACCGAACGACTTATTAGATATATATTTATAATTTGTATATTTACTGGTGTGACATGCATTTTTCTGTCTAGTAAGAGAGAGAGAGAGAGAGAGTAACAGTATATTTGGTTTAGACGTAACTTCTTTAGACTTTTAGAAGACGTTATATTTCTCTACGAAAATAATACGCTCGCGACATGCGACACAAAGAATATTCTTCCAGAAACGAATATCTTTCTATTCCGTTCCGACATATTCCTTGGTGCTGCTAACACAAAATCGTCTTTTTATCCGACTATCTCCTCGTATCTCTGCGCATCGCTGTTTTCGACTCATATAAATCATGATGAATGAGAAAACAAGCAGCGCGCCCGTTCTACTTGAAAACATCCCCTGCGCAATATTCCTATCTCTTCCTTTCTTTCCCCATTCTCCTTCTCTCTGTCTTTCTCTCTCTCTCTCGACTCCCGGTACTAATTCCAACAAAAGGACCTCTTCCGCACATGGCTGATCCTACGCGGCGTGGAAAATGGAAAACACACCGCGCAAACACGATCCGCCCCGGCCGTCCGAAACACGTTGCCGGGTGGATTTTGTCGATGAAGGGTGGTGGTCGTCGGTGGGGTGAGACAACGAAACGGTTTGCCTGCGAGCTTTTCAAGTTGCCCAGTACCCAAGTCGACAGGGGTGGATAATAGTGTGGCAATTCACGGATGAATGTCGCTCGAGTTATAATTGCAACGAGCCATAATTAGTTTTCAAAATTTAATTATTTCCGTGTTACGCGATAAATGCCGCCGGCTACCATCCCATATCGTAAAAGCCTCCTGGCGAAGAATTATTTGACGATTTCACCGCCGCGTAACGTACGCGTTAATCCCATCCGGGTGACTTCTCGGACGTTGGGATGGGGTGTCCTGTAATTGCGAATCGTTAGTTCATGTTTCGCCAAATGGACATTGCGTTTTACTTACGCTGGCATCTGCCGGTTAAAGTAATTTCTCTGGGATTTAGCTAGATACAAGTTTATCGTTTTTCTATACGCACGTATATAAGGATATACGTTTTGTCAATGTAATAAAATCGTCGTTTTTTCTAATACATACTTAAAAAATATCACATTGCGCGTAAATTTACCGAACGACTTATTAGATATATATTTATAATTTGTATATTTTTATAATATTCAAAAATATTATTAAAAATTATATGAGAAAAAATAAGATCAAAGTCTTTTGTAGATATGTATTTTTTTTCTTTGTTAATTGTTTTTACATTAAGTATCCAGTGCATAAGTTTTTCACTCGCGTAAATATTCAAGTCGTGAAATTTAGCTGTCATGGCATCATAAATCGCCAGGACAAATCCATTGGTCAATCTTTAAAATCGCGATTCTGCAGCCATGCTATCGCTCGAAGCTGCTCTCTCCATTAGCGATATGAAATTTTTCGTTATGCACATGGTGCTCCGGCATCGGTGTACGAAGTTAAATGTAAAAGTTAATTGAACGCGCGGCACGCAGCTCGACATGTTTACACTACGATTTATCTCTCTATCAACAGCGTTTTTGCCATTTCCGTTAGAATAATTGCAACTGAGTAGAGACTTGATTAAACTGGCAGATATGCGCGGTGGATTACTCATTGCAGTTATTCATATTTTTATACGAAAAGAGCTCTAATTGCACATTTATTCCGAGGTGCGAGCATAATTCATGGCGCATAACGGAGTGAACGCAAGGAACTTTGTCGGTTACGGTAGTTTCTCATTGCGTCATGCCTTCATCTATTCTTGAATACGCGCTATTACATCTTAGTGTACGCGCATTGCGAAATGGAAAATATAAAAAAATATTACTCTTGATTGATATTATTGCAAAATATTATTTCTTCTATTTTTGCTTACAATATATGCGTTTACAGCTAGATAGCTGTGATTATTGAAATTAAATTTGAAAATTGGCGAACAGCGGAGTTACATAATTAATGATAAGTACTTACGTTTTTGCAGATGATATTAAAATTTTATTTTGAGCAGCGCTGGAGTGGAATAAAAATATGTGCTCGCATATGTATGTGTTTGTTTGATGTATGTTTACGTACGTATTTTGTTATAAAACCAATTTTACATCGCGAATATTTTATGTTTCGTGAAATGTGCGCTTGTGTAATTAAATTTTAAAGATGGAACTGTTTTTGATTGCTACGTAATGTAACGAGTACAATATCAATCTTGATATCTATATCGATGTCGATATATATATATTGACATTAATATTATAATGATTGATCATACATTATCGTGTAGCAATCGAAATGTTTTATTTTTAAAGTTTAATTGTTGATATCGTTACAGTTTGTTGTTATAATTACAGCAATAAAATAAATAAAGTAAATTCTACGTGCCGATAAATACTACGTATACTTGCATATTCATATCCACGCTTATGAAAAATAAATTTATTTATTTGCAAAGAAAAGTTTGATAGATTTTGAACGCGCACTGAGCATGTTTATTTGTTGTCGCCACCATTATGCGTGTTTGTTGATTGCGTTTTTAGAAATTTATGCCGTTGTTCTTGCCATCGGTTTGCATTCCGTGCTCATTGTTCCGCATTCTAAGGGCAAACATGCATATATACACAATACACACGCTGTGTGACGTTGTTAAAAATTTATCAATACGCAAGCCACGCAAATATTGAAACGATATTTCATCTCTCTTGCCGTTGAATCTTTACATCGTTACCATGATTCTGTAATTTAGCACGCTTCTGCATTTTTATGGCGCTTAACGTATATAACATAGCCCACACGTGTGATCATATATAAATCAAAATAAATTAAAATAGATAAAAAGATAACAATTAAAAGACTATTATAAAAATTCAGGAAAAAAGAATAAGAAAATTTTTATTATAAAGCAAGATTTTTAATTAGTTCTTGTATTTTTTTAATGATATGATAAAAATAAAAAATCAAAATGATATTTTTACTATAGAGGATAATTGTGTATTTAATTTTCATCTATTTCTAATATAATTACTGCTCAGCTACTTATGTGTGTTTTCGTGTTTCATAAATAATAAATCGGATGGCACCCTTAATGAAATGAAATGTTGTTTCAATATACCTTGCAAAGATTATCACCCCGCGTAATTTTCGTCTTCATTAGAAACAGACGCTAAGGAAGAGAATTCTAAGGATGAATGCGGCCAACGCTCTTAAAAATTTATAAACACCACCAGTCGCACCCTCTTGGCGACCATTCAAACGGATCCTTACAAAAGCTGTCTCCCTCCGAAATTTCGTTCGGCTCTTTGCTTGCGTGTCGCACCCTCCAAACTCACCCTCTACCGAACTATGGTTTATGAATCTTTTAAGAATGCATCGAGGTATGGAAAACCGACGGCGCGATCTTTGTTCAGCGATCTGGTTTACCCGTTACAAGATGTCTTGAATTTGTTAAGAGTTTGGATAAATGATTAAAGATCGGTGTTGATAGTTTGCCACAGGCGTTGAAACAGCGTTAAATTTTATTATAATTGAATACTGACGGATAAAATATTTTCAAATGCAAAAAAATTCTTAATTAAAAAAAAAAGATCGATATTGTTAACTTTTGATTTTTACATCTTTTTTATTCAATATTTGTATTTGTATATATATGTAAACTTGTCTTTTTATATTTCAGCGATCATGGCGCATTTCTTTTTCCTGGCTGCTTTCTTCTGGCTGAATACGATGTGCTTTAACATCTGGTGGACGTTTAGGTGAGTCGTGATACTGACTATCAGTTTTAAAAGATAAATGTATTTTCAAATGTAAATTACATAGATATGTGTAATAGTTTGTGCGATCCGTTATTTAGTGTCGTAATCTTTATAAAATATAATTTTAAAAAATTGTTAGGCGAGCTATCGGAAAAGTCTCTATAAAACTTTATATTTTGAATATTTGAGAATTCAATCTATCGTTTGGTACTTTAGATGCTCGTAACATTACGTTATAGTCCTCGGAAGATTTCCGGAATTTCCGGAATGTCATTGTATCTTGCGACGTTATCTATAAAAATATTAAAGAAAGAAAAAAAAATATATTTCTCGAGAAAGGAAGAGGAGGCAATACGGACACATCATCGATTTTACTGGATAATAAAATACCGGTGCAGATTGTTATCGCGAAAACAGATACATTTATTGTTAAGTATCCTATTTTCGTATAGATTCGAAGGAATCGGGAAATATTTAAACGAGATATTACCAAGCCGCGCAATCGGAAGTGTCGGAAGAGAGAATGGGATAAACATTTACCTCGTAAACGGATAGTGTGCGGTTTTATCGATTCGGACCGGTTTAGCTTTCGAGCACGCTGCTTTTATTTCTAGAATAATAAAATACCTAATTATCCGACGAATATCGATGGCGCGCGATAATGGCGGAATAAACCTAATTAACGCGTCGCCTCATTATGTGGTCCGAAATAATTATACAATGCGGATAAATCGTCCGTATGCGGGCAAACGATCATAATAATTGAACTAAATTTCAGGCGAGCTTTATTCGTTTCTTGCCTGCGGCACTTTGTAGCTAATTAAAGTCTACTCATCCATGTATAATTATAAAAAAGTACTAGAATCGCGCGAGAGAACGTATAAATCACAAACGCAATTGTACTGTCGCTCACGGTCACGTCTCATTTACGTAATCGCTTCGATTAAAGTACCATGCAGACTACAAACTTGTTTTCAGAATTTATATAATGAGATTTTTTGATCCATTGATCAATGTGTATACTTCAACATTTGCAATATACACACTTTTGCAGTAATTATATTTCCAGACGTCAAAGCATCAAATTTTATAGCCGATGAAGCACTTTTTACAAATTGCCTTTTTGAAGCGCGAATAATAATTTCTCTTATTTCGTTTAATAAATTAGAAATATTTACTTCTAATAGTTATATCTCTTAAATCTCTTAAAAATTATTAATCGAGAAATTTGATATAGAAATAAAAAATCGATTTCTTATATTTTAGCGCATCAATAAATCTTGCTGTATACAGTGAGACAAAAAAACTCTATAACTCTAATATTTATTAATATTTTACTTGGAATTTTAAATCTTAAATAAATTTTAAAAATGAGCTTTACTCTTTTAACGGGCATTGAATAAGTTTAATAAAAATACAATTATATGCTATGATTCGTAACCGAAAGTCGTGTAAGAATTGTGATCATTAGGGATAGTAGATTATCATCAGACGATAGAAGCTTTGCTCGTCGAGCCAGAATCAGGATGAGAGATGGGATCAGGATCACTCGGTCGGCTGGTTAATGCGATGCAACGCGGTCACTATAACGGGTCTCTTCTTCGTCTTACTCTTGGCGTACACGCGGTTATATGGCTATCTTTTCTATTTTCTTTCTTCCAACCAATCGTCTCGTTTCTCACACTGTGTTTCTTCGCACATCATTTTTCCTGTTTAATCGAGGATCTATCCGCCGTCTGCATCTCAACATGCGTAATTATCCATCGCTCGCAGCTGAATCGGCGCGATTTATGATACCTGATTCGAAATATAAATCAATATAACAATTTCAATTGCGCAAAATCAGATACTATATTCTCGCACTTTATTACGCTCTGGATCGCTTTTTGCCCATATTGTATTACAGACCGTTGCAGTTTAAAATTTTTCGGCTTTGGTGCGAAAAGAAGTGCAATAAAAAGTGCGTATGTAAACATAATATACTTTATTAAAAAATTGTATATGTAATATTGCATTTTTCATAATGTTCGTTAGCCCGTGTTTTCTCGAAACATATTTCGCTTTCTTGTAACAGCTTAAATACGCGGTTATTGCAACACGGATTTACGTGCGACAATGATATCTAATAAGGTTAATAAACCGCGTAACCAACGGAACGCCCGACTTTTCGCGAACCGGCGTGGGTGACGACTAAAAATATTTAAACGCGTGCGGTAAGCCGCAGTAAAGCATTCGCATCAACCGCTCTGACTTTTCACGATCAGCGCGGTTCGATGAACTTACACTCTCGCAAGCGCCGTTCGCACTTTTATCCCCGTTTTTTTCCGTCTCTCTCTTTCTCTCGCGCACGCAACATAACACACACCAAAACTGTCGGCGACACGTGCGCCGGCGTGTTGTATCCACTTGTTGAAGTGTCAACGGCACGTTGCGCGTTCACGGTGGCTGCACGGCTTGCTCCGTGATTTTCGAGCTGGAAAATTATACTGATGTCATTTGCGGCTACGCGCGCGCGTTTACGCACGGTCGTTGCCACGGTCGACTGACCATCGAAAAAAACTTTTCTGTGAAAAATATCTTTTTAAAGATATATTTCGAAAATTTCATTTTCTCCGTCATTTTATTCTCTCTTAAAAGTGGAAATAGTCATTGGGATTGGATTTAAAAAATGACAACACGAACAAAGCGTTTTATTCGTGCTTCGATTCACTCATATATTCATAAATTTTTCCAAATCTATAAAATAGAATTAGCGATTTATGGCTTATTGAAAGATAATGTTTCGTATGACATAACGCAATCTGGTGCTGAGCGAACCGATAGACGGACATCGTCGACAGTAGCAAATCCAACAGGTTATAAGAAAAAAAGAGAGAGAAATTATCGATACACAAGCAGTGAAATCTTTTTTATAGTATAGGCTAATTTAATATTTAATTTACTGAGAGTTTAATTTTATAGCCCATTGAAACGATATATTCAAACAATACTAGATATCTAGTTTAATCACAATAACTGAGCGTGTTGTATAAATCCGTTTCTAATGAACATATTCTATTGTTCTGGTCATAAGGCCAATGATATTCGCTTGCAAGTATATTGTTTTACACCATGTCGAGCGTTGTATATATTGAATCGAGAGCTAACTAATTTCACGATTCGTGTAATTTTCTTGCGCTTCCGTGATAGAAGCAACCCAGCATTCGATGCTATCTCCCATTGCACCAATTAGCAGTATACTTGTGACATTATACCACCAAGGAGAATCCGATGCCATTACCGTTACGTTTAATTGCACGCGAAGGCCGCATCGTGAATTTTCCCGCGTGAGAAGGTTCGTCTTATGTGCTCATGCTTTCCGTCTTCTTTTCTTTCTCTCTCTCTCTCTCTTTTGCTCTGACACCCTCGCGCCTATATTTTCTGAGAAATTATTCAATTATCTAACATCCAAGCAGCTTCCCACGGTAAACTGCAACCGCCAAGTCTTATAACGCGACGTTGTGACCTCGGCATGCACTTAGCGTTTCTTCTCTAAATGAATTTGCATTCTGGTAGCTGCCAACATTTTGTGCGACGCATAAATTTTTCACAAAATTGTTTGCACTCGACAGGCCTTTGTCATTTGTTCGATAAAAATATTTTACTAATACACTTATGTAACATGCGTGTAAATACAATATATAATTTTTGCAATAATATCAATTTTTTGAGATTGTACGATTAAAGTAAAGAATTTTTCCGCACTCCGAGACGCGAGGGAAGAAAGATTTATGAATGGCCATTTTACGAGAAGGAAGGAAAAATCGTTTCTAGAGTCCAGAATACAATGTACCCCAATTATTCGAGTAAAATTGTCGTCTCTCGGAATTTTAACAGTAACCGGTTGAGGGAAAACGAATTCGCCTTTAATACGAGTAACACAATCAGTCATTGTCAACAACGAAGAAACTAATCTCAATGATTTCCAGCAAGACAATGGCCGATCCAGCAAAACAAAGCCGGCGTGTATCGTCCTGCGAAGAGTGGTCAAGTGTTTTGCCGTTCGCGTATATATATATATATATATATGTACATACAGTTCGTTAAGGTCTCTTCTGTCCCTCCGAAGGACTAGCTCATTAACTTCGTTTATCTCGCTCTCGATAGCCAGTCTCGTCGATTTCTTTGGTCGCGCGCGACTAAGCGACTGTGCGTGACGCGAATGATTAAAAGTCTTGACGACGAATTGCCACTAGCAAATACTTCCCGATGAAAATTTCCGCGAGAATAAAAAGATGTAAACTCGCGCGCGCGTATAATTTGCACTTTAGAAATCTGAAGCGTGCGACTTGATTTATTTAATCACAATTTTTCTTACAAAAGGTATATCTTAAATTTCCTAAATGATAGAGCATAATTCGCTAATACCTTTACGTTTATCACCTCTTATTAACTGCAAAATGCTAGAATTAAGAGTGCTTAATCGAGTAAGAAAAGGCTATGATGAGATCGTGATTAACTATACCGGGCTTAATCTTATCGCGTGGCGACCGCGTCGTAATGATAGTCGATTAAGCCCCCTTCTGTGC
Source organism: Formica exsecta (assembly GCF_003651465.1). Lineage (NCBI taxonomy): Eukaryota > Metazoa > Arthropoda > Insecta > Hymenoptera > Formicidae > Formica > Formica exsecta. The sequence continues at coordinate 67,746 of NW_021853674.1, forward strand.
TGTCGCGAAAGCGACTCATTATCTTTCTTCCCTCGTTCTCCGGAGTCACCAGATTTTTTTCACCGGCCCTTCTACTAATCTGCTTCCGGATCCCGCATCGATGGGCCTTCTAACTCGACAAGTTTCCGCTTCGCCGATCATTGTCGGAATTCTCGCAACGAATTATATCACGAGATTTATATCTCTCTCGCCGCCCTTTATTTTTCCCATCTCTTTGTTCTTCGAAGAACAAAGTTGGTCTCAACGCGTCAGTTAACTATAAATAAATCGATTCTCGTCCATTGACGGGTTTGTTCGAACGTCAAAGTGGATGCCAAGAGGAACGTGACCTAAATATTCGAAACTAGACCTTCGTGAGTGAGAGCGCTTGTCGAATTTCGCAAGGCACAATGGCCTTCTTGTAACTGTAATACGTATGTATATTCAACTGGTCCATCGGGAAGAGGACCGGGACGAGGCCTCTCCTCCTCTACGGTCAATCACGTTCGCGCGAGATTATATCTTGTGTAATTTGATCTGGTCGCGAATCATTAATCTTGTTGTACGGATAATTTCCGACAAGAATCACATATGTATATCACATATATCGAGCCAGTTGTTTTTTTATATCTATTTATTAATTTTTTTATAATAATTCTTTTATATTTAAATACAAACAAAATATATAGAGAGTTATAATAAATTAAAAGACACAATTTTTGTGAAATAAAAAGAGCATGCAAGTAAATGATAAATAATTTCTCAATTAAATACATGTATAAACTTTATAAGATATTAAGAAACAAATATATATTACTATTTTTTACAAGCACAGTTTAATTTTATTCATTAAATTACAATCTAAATGTCAAAATACAACATATATCGATACATTTTTCTTGAGCAATCGCCACCTTCGACTGTCATATAAATTCGGAATTTGGAGATCCTTCGAGCTCGAAAATCAACAGACCTAAGAGCGAACTCATCCGGAATACACGGAATACACTCTCGGCCCGAGTATGGCGAGATACTCGTGCGAGGCCGGTTGCAGGCAAACGCGGAAGGCACGGCAAACCGACAGCTACGACCGCAAACGGGACGGTCAGCGTAGTAGATATCTTGCTGCGACGGCAGCGGCGGCCGCAGTCGGCGCAGTCTCGAGCAACTCGACGAAGAAGTTGCCGCCAGGCCGAGTTTCGAAGTCGGACGGTTAAGCTAATTTAGGGTCACGGACGAGAGAAACTCCGGCCGCGACCCGTCTCGAGTGCTATCGAACTCGGGCCGAGATCGAGCAGTAAAGGGAAATCGCGCGTGTATACAGGTATTCGATTCCGAAGGACTGGGAGAGTCATTCTACCGACTATAACGAGATTTAGATGTCTACAACAAGCTTTGCCTTTACGGTACCGACTGTTAATCTGTAAATTGATAAAAAAAAAATTGAAAGAAAAAAAAGAACGATCTACATATGTCAAAGTGTTTTAGTCTTGCAAAACAGAATACATATATGGCTCACGAGGCTCGAAGAGAAATAAAAATTTAATTCTTTGATTTTAAATATTTGTAAATTGATTAAAAATTTGTTTAATTACTCATTATTGCATATAATCTCATACGGAAGATGTTTTGCTGGGAAAGAAGCTACGCGTTCGTCTTTCTAGATCGCAAGCGGGTTAACGACTTCGGCGTCCTTCCTCCTTTTCCTCTTCGCGGCGTTGCTCGTTACGCGTTAGATAATGCATGCAAATTGCGTTAACGTAACGTGACTGTCGGCTCTAAAAGCCGGGGGACCTCGGCCGGTTTTGCTAGTCAACGACCCGGCCGTGTAAAGATAGACGAATAATCGTCTCGTTGTGTCACGCTCGGTGTGTGCAGCTTCCATTCCCGCAGTCTATTATGCGACTGTCGGTTATGGCGGGTGTCATGAAATGCGGTGTCCCCGCGGGAACCGCCAGCGGCAAACCGAGTGAATCACGCGAGAGCTTTTAGAATTCAGGACACGTGTTGCTGGTCGCATCCCGCTCTTCTCCATTTTATTTCTCGCGCGTTGTGATCTTCGGATTCAGATTCGATTTGTTCCGGAGCGTTTCCTGTCCGCGAACCGTTTCATTCAGTTTTCGCGTAAACTGACCATATCAGATATTCGGTAGAAATATCGGAAAGTGCATACATAATTGTTATTGTTGTTTTTTTTCTCCTTTTTTTAAGGGAAATTTCCAAAATTTGACGTTTACTTTTTCTTATCAAAAATATGCCGAAAAAGATCATTAGATATTATCCGCAATTTTTTCGGATTTTGATTAAGGGGGCATACCCGTTTGAACTCTTGAAAAATGAGTACATTTTCTAAATTTTTTTGCAGCGCAACGACTTAATAAAAACTTTTTATTTTTTTACGATATTAATACAATATTATTAAATACTTAAATAAAAATTTTCATTTTCACTAAATAAATATTTTCACATGCACGGTGTGCATGAAAATATAATGTCTTTAATTTGCCTCACAATGTTATCATCTTCTAACACACTAATAACTTTACCATCTTTCGTAAAATTGCGACATGTAATATAGAATAACGTACGCGACGTAAATATCTAAGGGCATAAATAATTAGCCGATGGTTGAAACATTTATTGCTACCATTTCGTATTAAATCTCTAGGCATTGCTAAGTGTTGAGATCCCATGAACCGACGCGGCTTCCAGCTTGGCTCATTAGCTACCGTAGAACACTTTTCCCCTCTCCCTCTTTCTTCTAGGTGTATATATATATATATATATATATATATATACATGATGAGTACCGACTCGCGCGCGGCCAGAACAGCTTGAGTGAATCACGCGAAACCTTTAGAACTCACGCGTCGCCGGGGTTCTCCAACGCGAACATGATACACACCATCGCATCTTCGCGGCGTATTTTTGTTCCCCTTTGGTACGTGCCGCGTGGAAGATATATCTTCCGCGAAATAAAGCAGGGTTTATTACCATGATCGATGTCCTCGCCCGACTTGCGGGCCCGATGAAATTCTCTGTACCGCGGTAATCGCGAACGTGTAGAGAGAACAGATGAAAACGAATCACGACGCAGGGTAGGTAGTCCGCGTGTGGGGATATACAGCAGCCGATTTCCTTCGAACTGGATCGGGGGTGTCTCAGGAGTCCCCCCCCCCCCCC